>NC_057803.1:321587760-321760244 GCF_018294505.1 Triticum aestivum | reverse complement strand
GAGGGCACCCCCTGTGGTGCTTTAACGGGGAAGATGGTGCCACTCGCTGCGGGCATAAGGGACCGGACTCCGCTACTACTTTAGCAAAAATTCTGTGCAAGTTGTTCAAGGGAGAAGAAGAGGAGTTCATCCATATTAAGCCACGGGATGGATTCTCCATGTACAACCCTCCAAGATGGGTGAGCTGTTACTCTTTACTCCCAACCTTCCCGCATTCTTCGTCGTAAATACTCACCTTGCCGTTTAACGGCAGGAACTGCGAAAAGCTGTAAGGGAGGTTAACAGCCCGCCTCCACAACCGGAGGACCCTGACCGGGCCCTCGATCCCGGACTTGAAGAGGATCCGGACATATTTGTGGAGCTGATAGACATGACGTTCTATCAATTGAGCTGCGATGACGCCATGGTGGCCATCATAGCCGACTATGCTGGGCTACTCCCTGCATCGCATGTAAGGGAAAACCGGAGTCCCAACTTCCGAGAAGGATCCCCTTTTATGCACTTCACCTACCGTACACATATGGTGTTTTACAGGGAAGGCCTTCGGGACACCATGCCGAACCCGCAGTGACCCACCAACAAGGGGCACCGAAGCCGACTAGGCCAAAAAGGAAGGCGGTCAGGACTGAGACGCCGGCGCGGAGGTATGATACAAAACCTCGCTCCATGGTCGTCGTCTTTCTTTAAAATATAATGACGTCCATGTTTCCTAGTAGGAAAAACGCTCGCTGGACTATATCCGGAGAGGCCACCGATCACGCCTCCACCAGTCGGGCTCCAGGGCCGGATATAGAGGCGGAAGCTAACACGGGAGGATGCGGACAGACTATCCTCTACAAATTCTAAAGTGGAGAGCGCCATGAATCATAGGCGTCGCTGGCCCGTACTCCATGAAGTTTGTTTCTCCCAAGAGGCGTTCGATGCCTTCAACTCAGGAGACGCGTACATCCGTGCTGCTCAAAATGGTTTTGCCAGAGCCATAGACCAGTATGTAAAGGATATACGGGTAGGAAAATCTGATGATTATATATATCAGTAGCCCCTGACACTTGAAACAGTTGACACAACTGATTTAAGGATCATTATTTGTGTAGGTTCTTACAGAGAAGAATACCCAATTGTCTCAAGAGCTGGGAGAGTGCAAAGCCCAGCTACACGCCGCGGTGGCCACGTTGAAGGAGTCCGAGAAGGCCCCCTCTGGTAACATTTATTTCTATTGCGAGAATTATAGGTACCAGATAGTATGCTCTATGCATGCAAATCTAACAGTAGATGTTGCAGATGACCCCGGAGTGAATCCGGAGGCCGTGCCGAAGGATGCGCAACGTGCTAATCGATAGCTAAATGCTGGCGAGCGCGTGCTTACACGGGTCAGGCAGGAGAAAAATAATCTCCAGGATGCCAATATCCGGCTGGACATGGAACTGAAAGACGTCCGAGCCCAGCTTGCGGACTCCGTAAAGGAGAATAAGTAGCTTCGACGCGACATTTTTAGTAAGTGCTTGAACAAACTTTTGATGGAGTTCGGCGAAGAAGCCGGCTAATAGAGTTATGTCTGCAGGTATGCTGACGCGTCGTCCCACGGAGGAGATGCCCGGGTCTGCGGGTGATCTTCTACCAGATCTCTCACAACTGCACGAACAAGTTCAGCAAGTGATGCAGGGTATTGCCCAAGCCATGTGGCCTTCTGCGTCCCCGCCAGGAGGCATGGGGGATCTTGTAGAGAAGCTCAAGGGAGCGCGGTGGTGCTTCCGATTATGGAAGATATCAGCCTGCCGACAAGGTGCAAGGGAAGCCTGGGCTATGGTGATGTAGCGACCAGACCTCAAACAGTTTGATCTCTGTGCTCCGGTGTCATCCTTGGATCAGTAATGCCGACACCACACAGTACTCGGTGGATTTATAGCAGAGTAGCAATCACACACATATTACATCGAGTGTCTCAGAAGAGAACTTATTACAATAAATATGGCTTAAGGCCATCTAATAACGATAACAGCGGAAAGCTTGGAAGATAAGTGAGTCCATCAACTCCAACGGCATCACTGAGTATAGAACCACGACCTAAAACTCCTTAATCGTCGTCTGAAAAGTCTGCAACATTAACGTTGCAGCCCGAAAACGGGTCAGCACATGGAATATGCTGGCAAGGTAACACATAGAGAGTAATGGAATGCAACAACTATACTATATGCATATTTGGCTGGTGGAAAGCTCTATGGTTACTGTTTTTGCGTAAAGACAATTTTTCCCTACTTCAAAGGAATAAGATTAATTACTATCACGGTGGTTGTGAAACATTGAGAATGGTTGACAGCATTCTCAATCCCAATTAAGTAACATCATTAAAACCCATCAAAATTAATTTTAGAGTAACATGTTGAGATTCACATGAAAATCCAAGTACTAGATACTCAAGATGTCCATGACCGGGGACACGGCTAATCATGATTAGTTTATTACACTCTTTGAGGTTTGCGCACTTTTCCCCACAAGACTCGATCGCCTCCGTTTGGTTCCTCGCACTGCAGGGTGTTTGAGAAGACGGATGACCGAGACACAGTCTTTCAGAAGCGCAAGCACCTTACGACGGGTAGACCGGTACACCTACTTTCCCCTACATCTGCTAGTCTACCACTGTAAGAGTTCGCACAACTTAGTCAACTATGCCAGAGCCCATAATGGCTTGTAGCTGCACACGGAAGTTTCTAGTATGAATAATCTCATGATCCCTTTGAGCCTGGGTGGCGGTCCAAAGAAAAATAGGCAAGTCCTGGTAACCCCAGGTGCCTCAATCCACCCAGATGTGTGTTAGGTTGCCACCTTAGATAAACCCTTAATTTTCAATCTCACATCTATCATGGATATCACTCACCCAATCCACGTCTACTAGCATAGCATGGCACAATAAGCAAACGTAGAAGTAACTCCCAAAGGTTTGATAATAAACATGTAATAGGTACTACCTCATCTACTTCCCATCCCACAATTTAATTAGATCCTAATCATGCAATGTGTGAAGATTGATCTAATGCAATAAAACTGGGTTGTAGAAAAGGTATGATCAAAGTGTTACTTGCCTTGCTGATGATCCGCGAAACCTAGAGATTCAACATAACAGGTGGCGCACTCCGGGTATTCTATCGCAGACAAACAAACAAGCATACAATAAGTACTCATCTAATGCACAGGTAAAACTCAAATAGAAGATCTAACCAGAAAGTTCAACTTAAGAACCCTGGTTGGCAAAAAAGAATCAAATCGAACGAAGCAAAAGAAATCAAACGGCGAAAGAAAACAACTTCGTTCTAGCAATCTGGATCTAGGGCAAATTTTACAGTAGCAAAAACATGTTTAAGTTGATTATTCGGAAAGAGGGTTTCGAGACGAAACTCCAGGCGCTTGAATCGCCTGATTCCGATAAACGAGCGAAAAGTTATACTAAAACGAAAATCGGATCAGAAATCGCGATCAGAAAATAACCGCGGAAAATCCGATGAACAGATTTTTTTTTAAAAATAATAAAACTGCACAGAAAATGAGGCGGCGGCGAACCTCGAAAGGCGCGCGCTTTGGCGGCGGCGGCTGGCTAGGGCGGCGACTAGGGTTAGGGCAGGCGGCGGCTGTTGGGCTCTCGGGCCCCGGGGCGGCGGCTTATATAGCCTAGGCCGGCGGAGTCCAGGCCGAATACGGCCCGTAGTCGGTTCACGTTTTTTTTGAAACTGCTCGGAAGAAAAATAAAAAGAAATACTAAACGGACTCCAAAAATCACGAAATAAATTTTGCCGGGTTCCTAAAATCAAGCCCGATAAAGTGAACATTTATCTGGGCCCAAACTACAACTTTGAAAAACGCGCATTTTTCCTAAATTCAAATAAAAATACCGAAAAACTCCGAAATAAAACTTATTTGATTTTTTATTAAATTCTCAATATTTCTATACTTTGGTAAAGTCATTTTATTCCCTATCTCATATTTTTGTAATAGAAATAATTGATGATAAAATAAATAAAATCAAATGATCCTGTTTACATAATTTGAGAAAACTCAAATACGTAAAATAATGAAATCCCCAACTCTCTCCGTGGGTCCTTGAGTTGCTTAGGATTTTCTAGGATCAAAACCAAAAGTAAAATAAAATATGATATGCATGATGACCTAATGTATAACATTCCAAATTGAAAATTTGGGATGTTACAAACCTACCCCCCTTAAGATGAATCTCGCCCTCGAGATTCGGGTTGGAAAATAGGTGAGGGTGGTCTTTGAGCAAATCTTCCTCTCGCTCCCAGGTGGCTTCATCCTCTATGTGGTGGCTCCATTGAACTTTGCAAAACTTGATAACCTTGCTGCGAGTAACTCGGCTGGCAAACTCGAGGATCTTGACTGGCTTCTCCTCATAGGTCAAATTTTATCCAACTGAATTGCTTCCAATGGCACTGTGTCTCTCAAAGGTATGTCAGCCATCTCCGCGTGACACTTCTTCAACTGAGAAACGTGAAACACATCATGAACTCCTGTTAATCCTTCTGGCAATACCAATTTGTAAGCCACTTCTCCCATACGCTCCAAAACTCGATATGGCCCTACAAATCATGGCGCTAACTTCCCCTTAACTCCAAAACGCTTAATCCCTCGAAGTGGGGATACTCGAAGATAAGCTCTGTCTCCGACTTCGTAAACTGTCTCCTTGCATTTAGAATCTGCGTAGCTCTTCTGTCTGGACTGGGCTATCTTGAGCCTATCGCGAATCAACTTCACTTTCTGTTCAGACTCCTTAATCAGATCTGGTCCAAACAACTGGCGGTCTCCAACTTCGTCCCATGACAACGGTGTCCTGCACCTCCTTCCGTACAAAGCTTCGAAAGATGCCATCTTCAAACTGGTCTGATAGCTATTATTGTAAGAAAACTCTGCATATGGCAAATTATCGTCCCAACTAGATCCATAATCTAGCGCACAAGCTCTTAGCATATCTTCCAAAATCTGATTGACTCTCTCAGTCTGTCCATCTGTCTGCGGGTGAAAAGCTGTACTAAATTCTAGCCTAGTACCTAAAGTCTCATGCAACTGCTTCCAGAACTTTGAGGTAAACTGGGTTCCTCTATCTGATACGATGCTCCTCGAAACTCCATGCAAACATACGATCCTGGTCATGTATATCTTTGCCAACTTAGCACTTGTGTAAGTGCTCTTTACTGGGATGAAATGAGCTACTTTCGTCAATCGATCAACTACGACCCAAATCGAGTCATAGCCTGAACGAGTCCTTGGTAATCCCGTGATAAAATCCATGCCTAACTTATCCCACTTCCATTCGGGTATCGGCAATGGTTGCAACAATCCTGCTGGCTTCTGATGCTCTGCCTTTACTCTCTGACAGACATCACAACTGCTACATACTCCGCAATATCCTTCTTCATTCCGATCCACCAGAAAATATCCTTCAAATCCAAATACATTTTGGTAATTCTTGGGTGAATCGAATACGGTGAATCATGGGCCTCTTGCAAAATCAACTTCCTGATCTCTGGGTTATTGGGCACGTAAACGCGGTCTTCAAACCATAGGGTGTCGTGCTCATCCTCACGAAATCCTTTAGCTTTTCCTTTGCTCAGTTTCTCCTTTATAGCAGAAATCTCCTTGTCAGTTTTCTGAGCTTCTCTGATTCTATCCATCAAAGTTGACCGAATCTGTAGTGCTGCTACATAGCCTCTCAGAACTATTTCCAAACATAGTTCACGAAGATTTTCTGCTAACTCCTTGGGTATTTCTCCCGTCATTAACGTATTGACGTGGCTCTTGCGACTTAATGCATCAACTACTACATTAGCTTTTCCAGGATGATAATGCAATTTCATATCATAATCCTTGATAAGCTCCAACCATCTCCTTTGTCTGAGATTCAACTCCTTCTGCGTGAGAATGTACTTCAAACTCTTATGATCCGTGTACACCTCACAATGATTTCCAATGAGGAAATGTCCCCATGTCTTCAATGCATGCATTACGGCTGCTAACTCCAAATCATGCGTAGCATAATTCAATTCGTGAGGCTTCAGTTGTCGTGAAGCATACGAAACAACTCTCCCTTCCTGCATAAGCACTGCTCCAAGTCCTCGACGTGAAGCGTCGCAATACACCTCATAATCCTTGGTTTGATCTGGCAAAATCAACACTGGTGAGGTAACCAAACATTTCTTCAACTCCTGGAAACTAGCCTCACACTCCTCAGTCCATTTGAACTTGGTATCCTTCTTCAGCAACTCCGTCATAGGCTTCGCAACCTTTGATAAATTCTCAATAAATCTCCGGTAGTATCCTAAGAGTCCAAGAAAACTCCGGATCTCTCCAACTGTTGTTGGTGCTTCCCACTTGGTCACGGTTTCAACTTTAGCGGGATCTACTGCTATACCTTCTCCAGATATAACATGCCCGAGGAATCCTACTTCCCTCAACCAAAATTCACATTTGCTGAACTTGGCATATAATTGGTGTTCTCTGAGCTTTCCAAGTACCAAACGCAAATGCTCCTTATGCTCCTCTTCATTCTTCGAATATACCAGGATATCATCAATGAACACTACGACAAACTTATCCAAAAACTCCATAAACACTTTGTTCATCATGTTCATAAAATAGGCAGGTGCGTTAGTCAGTCCAAATGACATAACGGTATACTCATATAGTCCATATCTTGTGGTGAAAGCTATCTTCGGGATATCCTGTTCTCGAATCTTCAACTGATGGTACCCTGATCGCAAATCGATCTTGGAAAACACTTTAGCTCCTTGCAACCGATCAAACAGATCGTTGATCATTGGTAGTGGGTACTTGTTATTGATCGTTACTTCATTCAATCCTCGATAATCAACAACCATCCTTAACGATCCATCCTTCTTCTCCACTAGAAGTACTGGTGATCCCCAAGGCGAAGAACTTGGGCAAATGTAACCTTTATCCAGTAACTCCTTAATCTGCTTCTTAATTTCCACAAAATCCTTTGCTGGCATCCTATATGGTCTCTTCGATATTGGCCCAGTGCCTGGCAAAAGCTCAATCAAAAACTCAATGTCGCTATCCGGTGGCATGCCTGGCAACTCTTCGGGAAATACATCCGGAAAATCCTTTACCACTGGTACTTCCTCCTGCACAACTCCTGATAATGAATTTACTTGTGTCCTGTTTGGCACATGTCGGGATACATACTTGATCCTTCTTCCTTCTGGCGTTGTGAGCAAAATTGTCTTACTGGCGCAATTGATGTTTCCTCCATACATCGACAGCCAATCCATACCAAGAATCACATCCAGACCTTGGGATTCCAAAATAATTAAGTCCGTTGGGAAAACATGCCTTCCTATACTTAATGGCACTTGAAAACATCCTTGACTGGCCATGTACTCCGCTCCTGGTGAGCTTACTAGCATAGGTGTTTTAAGAATCCTAGTGGGCAAACTATACTTTTCCACAAATCCCCTTGATATGAATGCGATGCTCCAGTATCAAAAAGAACGACTGCAGTAAATGACTTAACCAAAAACTTACCTATTACTGCATCGGGCTGAGCTTCAACCTCCTCCACACTAACGTGGTTCACCCGTCCCCTGTTGAAAGGGTTCGGCTTCTTCCCAGAACTTCCATTGCCATTTTGGCCTTCAGGACAGTCATTTGCATAATGTCCTGGCTTCGAACACTTATAGCAAGTGACGTGGCTCAAATCCTTCTTGGCTGGGGTTGATGGGGTGCTGTGGTTCTGTCCATTGTTTCCTCCATTCCCATTACCATTCTTGGTGCCATTGTGATTGTGCGAGCTACCTACTCCATGGGTATGCTGAAAATGTCCTCCTGGCCTAGGGGTAAAACGAGGCTTCTGCTGAGCTCCTGAATTATACTTTCCTTGTCAATACTTCCTCTTGCGGTTCTTAATTTGCTGCTGCTTCCCTTCAACCATAAGAGCATGATCTACCAACTCCTGGTAGTTGTTGAAGGTGGCTACCATCAACTGCATGCTCAACTCATCATTCAGTCCTTCCAGGAATTTCTCCTGCTTAGCTGCGTCCGTAGCAACGTCATCTGGGGCATAACGTGCTAGCTTACTAAACTCCTCCACATACTGGCCAACTGTCCGTCCTCCTTGGCGCAAGTTGCGGAACTCACGCTTCTTCATGGCCATTGCTCCTGCTAAAACATGGGCAGTACGAAAAGCCTGCTGAAACTGGTCCCATGTGACAGTGTCGATTGGGAAGGTGGCTGTCAAATTCTCCCACCAAGATGCTGCAGGTCCTTCTAACTGATGTGCGGCAAACTTAACCTTCTCCACATCTGTGCATCCTGCTGTGGTCAACTCCCTAGCTATCTTCCGGAGCCAATCATCTGCTACTATCGGCTCGGTGCTACTGGAAAACACCGGCGGATTCAGCCTAAGAAAACGGGCTAAGTGGTCAACAGGTGGTGGTGGTGGTGGGTTGTTGTTGTTGTCCTGATTCTGATTTTGAACTAGCAACTGCATCAAGGTGTTCTACTGCAGGATCAACTGGGTGAGCTTCGGCGGAAAAGCAAATCCGGGGTCACGTCTCGGAGGCATCTGAGGGTTTTAGAAAAGATGAAATATAAGAATAGAGGGGGTCTAAAGAGAAAACACTACCCATATGCACATGAGGCAAAAGCACACAATTCACTCCAATCAATCAAACAAGACATACAATCGATCTAACTATCGCAAAAAGTGCTCGGACTACTATATTTACATGGTGGACTACTACTACTGATGAGGTGGTCTACTAGAAACATTCTACGGTTGTAGACTCCATGATATTTGCTCCTGCTTCATCAACATAGACATCATCGCTACTATCTTGCTCCGAGTCGGTGCCATCGATGATGATGTAGTCTTCAGGGCTAATCTCCTTGGGTTCCTCGTCTTCATCTACTGGTGTCGGGCCTCCCATAAATATTCCAATCTTCTTGATCAGATCGTCATTCTTATCCACCAATACTTCAATTTCTTCTTCATAACCTTCGCGTGTAGTCTTGAGTTCTTCCTCTAGTTCCTTAATTCTAGTCTTAGCCTTCTTCAGATCTATCATGTCGGCGCACATATGATTCTCCTGGCGTCGAATGTGCTGATTTAACTCCTGAATAAAAGCTGCAATTGATCTATCTTTCCTGGTGCTAATCATCTCCCAGTGTTCATCTCGGCGCCCACAAATCTGGTAGATAGTATCCTTAAGATCCTTGCGGTAGACTTCTCCAATGCGTCCCATGGAGATGTGAGCTGCCATGCTCTTTCCTAGACTCCAAGTTGGGGCATCAAAAGAAAACTCTATGGGCTCAGTGACTGGCATGAACGTCCTTCCTGGAACTTGAACTTGAATCATCCAGCGCTCGTCTTCGGGTAAAGTGGCATTGTAGGTTCCCGTGAAGCTGGGTATTCCTATGTTCAGGTATCTAGTGACTTCCTTCAAGTGGCGTCCAAAGGGTGTATCTTCATCTGGTTGGGTGAACTTGTTCCTTGTATCCGCCATCCTAAAGAGTACAAAAGATGAGAAGTCAGAAGAGAAGAGAGTGATCTAGGTCTTTAGCTTAGTGGTCATGTCCTACAGTCAGCGTGTGCTCTGATACCATCTCTGTAGCGACCAGACCTCAAACAGTCTGATCTCTGTGCTCCGGTGTCATCCCTGGATTAGTAATGCTGACACCACACAGTACTCGGAGGATTTATAGCAGAGTAGCAGTCACACACTTATTACATCGAGTGTCTCAAAAGAGAACTTATTACAATAAATATGACTTAAGGCCATCTAATAACGATAACAGCGGAAAGCTTGGAAGATAAGTGAGTCCATCAACTCCAACGGCATCACTGAGTATAGAACCACGACCTAAAACTCCTTAATCGTCGTCTGAAAAGTCTGCAACATTAACGTTGCAGCCCGAAAACGGGTCAGCACATGGAATATGTTGGCAAGGTAACACATAGAGAGTAATGGAATGCAACAACTATACTATATGCATATTTGGCTGGTGGAAAGCTCTATGGTTACTGTTTTTGCGTAAAGCCAATTTTTCCCTACTTCAAAGGAATAAGATTAATTACTATCATGGTGGTTGTGAAACATTGAGAATGGTTGACAACATTCTAAATCCCAATTAAAGTAACATCATTAAAACCCATCAAAATTAATTTTAGAGTAACATGTTGAGATTCACATGAAAATCCAAGTACTAGATACTCAAGATGTCCATGACCGGGGACACGGCTAATCATGATTAGTTTATTACACTCTGTAGAGGTTTGCGCACTTTTCCCCACAAGACTCGATCGCCTCCATTTGGTTTCTCGCACTGCAGGGTGTTTGAGAAGACGGATGACCGAGACACAGTCTTTCAGAAGCGCTAGCACCTTACGACGGGTAGACCGGTACACCTACTTTCCCCTACATCTGCTAGTCTACACTGTAAGAGTCCGCACAACTTAGTCAACTATGCCAGAGCCCATAATGGCTTGTGGCTGCACACGGAAGTTTCTAGTATGAATAATCTCATGATCCCTTTGAGCCTGGGTGGCGGTCCAAAAAAAACAGGCAAGTCCTGGTAACCCCAGGTGCCTCAATCCACCCAGATGTGTGTTAGGTTGCCACCTTAGATAAACCCTTAATTTTCAATCTCACATCTGTCATGGATATCACTCACCCAATCCACGTCTACTAGCATAGCATGGCACAATAAGCAAATGTAGAATTAACTCCCAAAGGTTTGATAATAAACAGGTAATAGGTACTACCTCATCTACTTCCCATCCCACAATTTAATTAGATCCTAATCATGCAATGTGTGAGGATTGATCTAATGCAATAAAACTGGGTTGTAGAAAAGGTATGATCAAAGTGTTACTTGCCTTGCTGATGATCCGCGAAACCTAGAGATTCAACGTAACAGGCGGCACACTCCGGGTATTCTATCGCAGACAAATAAACAAGCATACAATAAGTAATCATCTAATGCACAGGTAAAACTCAAATAGAAGATCTAACTAGAAAGTTCAACTTAAGAACCCTGGTTGGCAAAAAAGAATCAAATCGAACGAAGCAAAAGAAATCAAACGGCGAAAGAAAACAACTTCGTTCTAGCAATCTGGATCTAGGGCAAATTTTACAGTAGCAAAAACATGTTTAAGTTGATTATTCGGAAAGAGGGTTTCGAGTCGAAACCCCAGGCGCTTGAATCGCCTGACTCCGATAAACGAGCGAAAAGTTATACTAAAACAAAAATCGGATCAAAAATCGCGATCAGAAAATAACCGCGGAAAATCCGACAAAAAAGACAAACGACGAACAGATTTTTTTTTAAAAAAATAAAAATAAAACTGCACGGAAAACGAGGCGGCGGCGAACCTCGAAAGGCGCGCGCTCCGGCGGCGGCGGCAACGGGCAGCGGCGGCGGCGGGCGGTGGCGGCGGCGGCTGGCTAGGGCGGCGGCTAGGGTTAGGGCAGGCGGCGGCTGTTGGGCTCTCGGGCCCCGGGGCGGCAGCTTATATAGCCTAGGCCGGCGGAGTCCAGGCCGAATACAGCCCGTAGTCGGTTCGCGTTTTTTTAAACCGCTCGGAAGAAAAATAAAAAGAAATACTAAACGGACTCCAAAAATCACGAAATAGATTTTGCCGGGTTCCTGAAATCAAGCCCGATAAAGTGAACATTTATCTGGGCCCAAACTACAACTTTGAAAAACGCGCATTTTGCCTAAATTCAAATAAAAATACCGAAAAACTCCGAAATAAAACTTATTTCATTTTTTTTATTAAATCCTCAATATTTCTATATTTTGGGAAAGTCATTTTATTCCCTCTCTCATATTTTTGTAATAGGAAAGAGTTGATGATAAAATAAATAAAATCAAATGATCCTGTTTACATAATTTGAGAAAACTCAAATACGTAAAATAATGAAAGCCCCAACTCTCTCCGTGGGTCCTTGAGTTGCTTAGGATTTTCTAGGATCAAAACCAAAAGCAAAATAAAATATGATATGCATGATGACCTAATGTATAACATTCCAAATTGAAAATTTGGGATGTTACAGGTGAAGACGCGATATACCAAAGCTGACCCAAATCACATGGCCGAGGTCGGACCTGTGGGGCCTGATGGGAAAGAGATCCCTGTCAGTTTGGTGTATGACCAAGTAGATTTAGCCGCAAAGTATTCCCAACAGGATTGTAGGCTAGACAGCCTGTTGGATGGTATAGAAGAAGAATTTAATCAGTCTTAGTGACTGTGTACTTCAAGTGACATATATAATGTCCCTGGACGGATTGTAAATCATTTGTCATGGCGGACCTTTTCGCTTCAACCTCTGGACCTGATAGTCCGGAGTGTATCCGAATACCCGCTCGGTTATGTAAAAACCGGGGTATGCATGGAAACCAGACGTAGGGGTCATAAGTGCTTGAACAGACAAGTACCCAACTAGCTATGTTATATTACATGGGTAGTAAGAAACGTCTTCCAAGGAGAATAGTTCCGTTAAGGGTTCCTTTCCCTGGGTACGCATGCCCTAATGTGCATGTCCGAACTGCGAAAAGAGACGCATGCTATAAACATCTGGGGGCATGTGCCAAATTAAATAAAACCCATCTTTTGTTCACCGACCGAATATTCCCTTAAGAACGCTAGCTTTCGGCTTCACCCAGTCTGAGGTACACATCCGACTGACCCGGCAGTAATAATCACAGAGGTGCTCCCCTTGTGCCCTAGCTGAATTAACGGGAACGTCGGGCATAAATACAAGAGCCAGGCAACCCAGCTTGGCCAAAACTTAAGTCATATCGATGCATATAATGGAGAAAAAGGTACATGCGAAAGAATAACACATGTGTGGGGCATAAAGCCCAGAAAAATAGTTAGACTAAGCTTCTGTATAAGAAGCCCCCAGGTATAATGAGCGCTGTTGGCGTGTCAAGATTGTGTAACCAAGACACAGATGTAGCCTTTTAGGGCCTTGAGGAAAATAAAAAGAGAGAAAGAGAGAAAAGACAGATAATTGATATGCAAAAAATTGACGGAGGTAAGGAGACGAACATAGAGTCCGGCACTAGGCGTAGAATCTTTGGAGTTTGGTTGCGTTGCATGGGTTTGGCTCGAGTCGATTGTCCGATGCATCCCACAGACGGCACGCTCCACCGGTCAGAACCTGGTCAATAATGAAGGGACCTTCCCATTTGGGCTTGAGCTTGTTCTTTTTCTTCTCCGGCAGGCGTAGAACTAGTTTGCCAACGTTATAGGTTTTGGCCCGTACTTCTCTGCTTTGATACCTTCGAGCCTGTTGCTGATAGAATGCGGAACAAGCTTTTGCCATGTCGCGCTCCTCCTACAGGGCGTCCAAACTGTCCTGCCGATCGAGCTCGGCCTCTTTTTCTTCGTACATGCGCACTCGAGGTGAGTCATGAATTATGTCGCAAGGCAGAACCGCCTCTGCGCCGTACACCATAAAAAACGGGGTGTATCCGGTAGTGCGATTCGGCGTGGTCCGGGGCCCCCATAGTACGGAGTCGAGCTCCTCTACCCAGTGCATGTTTGATTCCTTTAAGGACCACACTAATCTGGGTTTAATGCCGCTCATGATAAGACCATTTGCTCGCTCGACTTGACCATTAGTTTGTGGGTGATAGACAGAAGCATAATCGAGCTTGATGCCCATGTTGCTGCACCAAAGTTTTACCTCGTCGGTTGTAAAGTTCATGCCGTTGTCAGTGATGATTCTGTGGGGGATGCCATAATGGTGTACAGCCCCAGATATGAAGTCTATCATCGGTCCGGATTCAGCCGTTTTGACAGGTTTGGCTTCTATCCATTTGGTGAATCTATCCACCATGACCAGTAAGTATTTTTTCTTATGGGTTCCCCCTTTAAGGGGTCCGACCATATCAAGCCCCCAGACCGCAAAGGGCCCAGCAATGGGGATTGTTTGGAGAGCGGTAGGCGGCATATGGCTTTGGTTTGCAAAAAGCTGGCAACCAACACAATGTTGGACTAGATGCTATGCATCTGCTCGGGCCGTCGGCCAATAGAAACCTGTACGGAAGGCCATGCTTACAAGGGCCCGGGCTGCGGCGTGATGGCCGCCGAGTCCAGCATGGATTTCTGCTAAAAGCTTCCACCCTTCCTCTTCAGAGATGCACCTTTGAAGGACTCCGGTAGTGCTTTTCTTATAAAGATCTCACTCGTGGACCTTGTAGGCTTTAGATCGCCGCACTATGCAGCGTGCCTCATTTTGGTCCTCGGGTAGTTCCTGTCTGGTTAGGTAGGCCATGAATGGTTCTGTCCACGGGGCAATGATGGCCATTATCACGTGGGCTGAGGGTGTTATTTCGATGGCAGAGCCTCCAATTGCGTCAGAGTGTTCGGTATCTGATGTTGTGACCGAGTCCGGATTATTGTTACCGGTGTCCCCTCCCACACCACGGATGGCTTAAATAGTTTTTCCAAGAAGATGTTGGGTGGGACAGGGTCGCTCTTAGCGCCGATACGGGCGAGGATATCCGCCGCATGATTGTTTTCTCGAGCCACATGGTGGAATTCAAGCCCCTCGAACCGATCTGACATTTTGAGGACGACGTTGCGATATGCCGCCATTTTCGGATTCTTGGCATTGAAGTCTCCATTTATTTGAGATATTGTGAGGTTTGAGTCCCCACGCACCTCCAGGCGTTGAATGCCCATGGAAACTGCCATCCGGAGACCGTGTAATAAGGCCTCGTATTCGGCCGCGTTATTGGAGTCTGTTTATAGTATTTGGAGTACGTATTGCACTGTATCTCCGGTGGGGGACGTCAGGACGATGCCAGCCCCCAGACCAGCCAGCATTTTAGAGCCATCAAAGTGCATGATCTAATTGGAGTACGCGCCATACTCTTTAGGGAGTTCGGCTTCTGTCCATTCGGCGACGAAATTGGCCAGTACTTGCGACTTAATGGCTCGCCGTGGTCTATATGTTATGTCGAACGGGAGGAGCTCGATAGCCCATTTGGTAATCCGGCCCGTGGCATCGCGGTTGTTTATTATGTCGTTGAGTGGTACTTCTAAGGCCACCGTAATTGAACACTCTTGAAAGTAGTGTCATAATTTCTAGGATGCCATGAATACCGCGTATGCTATCTTTTAATAATGTGGGTACCGTGATTTGCATGGAGTGAGGACAGTGGATACATAATATACCGGCTTTTGAAGTGGGAATTTATGTCCGCCCGTCTCTTGTTCGACGACGAGCACTACGCTTACAACTTGGTGAGTTGCCGCTATATATAACATCATTGGTTCGCTGACATTTGGCGCGACCAAGATTGGGTTGGTGGCCAGGATGGCTTTTATTTCTTCCAATCCGGCCGTGGCTGCGTCCGTCCACTCGAAGTGTTCGGTGCACCAAAGTAGGCGATAAAGGGGGAGTGCCTTTTCTCCTAATCGGGAGATAAAGTGGCTTAAGGCCGCCACACATCCCGTTAACTTCTGGATTTGCTTGAGGTCAGTTGGGATAGCCAACTGCGACAGAGCTCGGATTTTGGCCGGATTTTCTTCAATTCCTCTACTGGAGACGATAAAGCCCAGGAGCTTTCCGGTGGGTACGCTGAAAACACATTTTTCCGGATTGAGCTTAATGTCGTATGTTCGGAGATTGTCGAACGTGAGCCTCAACTCATCTATTAGGGAGTCGACGTGTCTGGTTTTAACGACCACATCGTCTACGTATGCCTCCACTATTTTGCCGATCTGCTTTTCCAGGCATGTTTGAATCATGCACTGATACGTTGTGCCGGCGTTTTTGATCCCGAAGGGCATTGTATTAAAACAGAAGGGGCCATATGAAGTGATAAATGCCGTTGTGGCTTGATCGGACTCCGCCATCTTAATTTGGTGGTAACCGGAGTATGCTTCAAGGAAGCACAATGAGTCATGTCCTACGGTAGCATCGATAATTTGATCGATGCGAGGGAGGAGGAAGGGATCCTTTGGGCAAGCCTTATTAAGGTCCTTGAAGTCGACACATAGGCGCCATGATTTGTCCTTCTTTGGTACCATCACTAGGTTTGCTAGCCAGTCCGGATGCTTTACTTCTCTAATGAATCCGGCCTCCAGTAACTTGGCTAGCTCCTCTCCCATGGCTTGTCGCTTGGGTTCAGAGAAACGCCGAAGAGTTTGCTTGACCGGCTTGAATCCTTTTAGAATGTTGAGGCTGTGCTCTGCCAGCCTGCATGGGATTCCAGGTATGTCTGAAGGATGCCAGGCAAATATGTCCCAGTTCTCGCGCAGGAACTCCCGTAGTGCGACGTCTATAGCGGGGTTTAACTGTGCCCTAATTGATGCTGTTTTTGTGGGTCTATTGGATGGACTTGGAATTTGACTATTTCATCCGCTGGTTTAAAAGAGGTGGACTTGGATCTTTTGTCTAGTATCACGTCGTCCCTGTCCACTGTGGAGCGCAGCGCGGTTAATTCCTCCGCCACAAGGGCTTCGGATAATGCCTCGAGGGCCATTGTGGCTGTTTTGTTCTTGGTGCGGAGTGCTATGTCCGGATCACTAGCTAGAGTGATTATTCCATTGGGCCCGGGCATTTTGAGCTTCATGTATCCGTAATGGGGTATGGCTTGGAAGATCATGAATGCATCCCGCCCAAGAAGGGCGTGGTAGCCGCTACTGAACGGGGCCACTTGGAATGTAATTTCTTCGGACTTGTAATTCTCTGGAGTGCCGAATACCACATCTAGTGTGATTTTTCCAGCGCAATGTGCCTCCTGACTAGGGATGATTCCTCGGAAGGTCGTGCTGCTTTGCTCAATACGGTTTATGTCTATTTCCTTTTTTGAAGAGTCTCCTCATAAATGAGGTTTAATCCGCTGCCGCCGTCCATGAGCACTTTAGTGAGCCGAAAGCCATCCACAATTGGACTGAGGACCACGGCGGCTAGTGCTCGGGCTGTTCGGAATTTAGGTTCGTCACTGGCATTGAAGGTGATTGCTGTGTCGCTCCATGGATTTATTGCTGCCACATGGCAGACTTCAGCAAGGCTGCAGAGTGCTTGCTTACACCTATTATTTGAGGCGAAGGTCTCGAAGACTGTCAATACTGTATTGTTATCCACGGGAGGGTGCTCTGAGGTGTTTTGGATGAGGATATCCTCACCGCTCTTGGCCACCTGCCGAAGTACCCAACATGCTCTAAGGCTGTGTGTTGGTATGGTATCCGTTGTACTATGAATTTTGCAGGGCCCGTTAAGCCATCCCTCCAATACGGTCCCACGCCCTGTAGTGGGCTTTTACTTCTTTGTAATTGAGTCGGGCGACTTATGAGAGTGCACCCTTTTAGTTCAGACTGGGGGTTTTGTCAGAGCTGGATTATCCCAAAATTTTGTTTTGGTTTTCTAGGCGCTTTCCATCGCATAGTATTTCCATACTATGGCCGCCAGGTCAGCGAAGTGCGCTATGTCACGGCGACTTATGGCGTTGAGGATTCCCTTGTTAGTGCAATTGTTGCAAAAGAATGAAATTGCGTCTTCCTCGTGACAGTCCTTGACCTTGTTCATTGCAAGGAGGAATCTGGCCCAATAGTGATGTACTGTCTCTTGGGGCTCTTGCCTAATGTGGGAAAGATCATTTGTATCTGGGTGGGTGGATGGATTTAAGTCCGGACCTTGACCCAATCTGAGACCCCGGGGCAGGGGAGTTTCCGATCTTGGAAGTTCGGGCTCCGGGATGTTACCCCGCAGGTTCGGTATGCAGCCTGACTCTAGGTTTAGGGTTAGGGTAATGTCCTCCTGTGAGCGGGTATCCGGCTCGGAGAGCTTGGGAATCCGGACATAGTTCATCCTCAAGATAGAGGGATAATCGTCGCACGCTCCTCCACCACCACTATCTGATGGGTGACCGGCAGAGAGTTAATTTCCCTTTGCTCGGGTTTAAGCCCAATCCGATCGTAGTCCATAGCGACTCCCAGAGCGGCGATGCAATCCAAGAGCTCGTTCAAAGAGGAGAGCTCCATTGGATCCATCTTCTTAGTGAATTTCGAGCCGATGTGGAGGCTATTTTCGATGACCCGAGAAGTCATCGTCGGCGCAGCGGCCGAGCGGGCGGTCATGACGAAGCCGCCTAGTCGGAGGGTTTGGCCTATAGCCAGGGCTCCCCCAGAGGAGATGTTGTCCTTGACAACGAGATGAGCCATCCTTCCCTATGATGACAACACAATGGAACTCTCAATGAAAGCACCAATGTCGGTGTCAAAACCGGCAGATCTTGGGTAGGGGGTCCCGAACTGTGCGTCTAAGGCGGATGGTAACAGGAGGCAGGGGACACGATGTTTACCCAGGTTCGGGCCCTCTTGATGGAGGTAATACCCTACGTCCTGCTTGATTGATATTGATGATATGAGTATTACAAGAGTTGATCTACCACGAGATCGTAGAGGCTAAACCCTAGAAGCTAGCCTATGGTATGATTGCATGTTGTCCTACGGACTAAACCCTCCGGTTTATATAGACACCGGAGGGGACTAGGGTTACACAAAGTCGGTTACAAGGGAGGAGATCTACATATCCGTGTTGCCAAGCTTGCCTTCCACGCTAAGGATTGTCCCATCCAGACACGGGATGAAGTCTTCAATCTTGTATCTTCATAGTCCAACAGTCCGACCAAAGGATGTAGTCCGGCGGTCCGGAGACCCCCTAATCCAGGACTCCCTCAGTGACTCATCGTAAGTGATTGACACAGGATACAAAAGAGAGGTAGTTTCATGTAAGAACAAGGTTAACACATAGATGTAGTGTGTACAAAAAATAGGAAGGCATGCCATATTCACATGTATAATGTGTAAACTAAGCAGATGCAATTTACCCTAATTAGAAGCATTACAAGCTAGACACCGTATGCAACATGCAACCACATATCACACTGCAAAGTTAGAGCAAGCACCTGTGATGGTAGTGTGGGGGAATTGCAGTCATCAACTAGAGAGCTATGTTGACTATCTTCATTTAGCCTTGCTGTTTCTTGAGAATCATGTGGGCGGGATGACACTGCACTCTTTAAATGAGTATGGCGTCTCACAGTAACCCGCTTGGGTGACTGTCTCATCATAAGTGATTGACGAGGGATACAAAAGAGCATTAGTTTGATGTACGAACATAGTTGATAGACATATGTAGTATGTATCAAAAACAGGAAGGCATGTCATTATCAAAGGTATAATGTGTAAAGTAAGCATATGCAATTTAACCAAATTGGAAGCAATACAAGATAGACACCGTATGCAACATGCAATCACATTTGACAGCGCGAAGTTAAAGCAAGCACCTGGGATGGTTGTGTGTGGCAATTGAGATCATCAACTGTAGAGCTACGTTTACTGTCTCCAACTGCTGACACTTCATCCTTTAGAGCGCTGAAAAACTTAGTGCTTATCTTCGAATTACACTGGAGCGACTTCTGTCTTTTCTTTTCAACATTCATCAACACTCCGTCAGAGTCTGAAATACCCATGCATAAAAAAACAACAGTTTAAGTATGGGTGAAGTGTGTGCACAATTAGTACAGTGTAAAGGTAGCAGATAGCAGGTCGGTGAGAAATAAATGACGGGAGACATATGATAGCTCTACAACATGCATGGCACACTAAATTACTACATGATTCAATGAAAATAACATTCGACTGAAAAAATAGGTCAGTCCATTTTTTCTGCACCGTCCAATGTACAAAGAATGGGTAGATGACCTTCATCTACCTCCAGCCAGTCAGTGTTGACAATCTTCCTCAAAACGGCAGCGACCACCGGCCCAGTCCCCTGCCTGCGCCCTCCCCTCGACCTCACCGCACCGCCGTGCTTGGCACCGCCCCCGGCCATCTATTCAAGCCCGGCCGACCTCCAGATCGGGCGCAAGTAGCTCCTGCGCCCTACACCCCTATGATAGACACCGATGCGCCACTTCCCCAGCGAACAGGCGGACTAGGTGCTCTGCGCCTGCTTCTTTTAATTGTGGTTCAACTGACCCTGAATTGAAATCCAAGCGGGCTACTGACCTCTAGCAAAGGTGAAATAGTAAAGGGAGGAAACCTTGTGCATTTAGTATCACAAAGAAGATGCAGGAAGAAGCGCTCAACTAGTTTCTTTCGTGGGATGAATACGGTGTGAGAAGAGACGTAAGGTTTGCACGAATAAGGGAAGAGGAGTACCTCTTTCTGCTGGCAGTGTTGTGTCCTCCTTCTGTTTTTCCAACGATCTTCTTGTGGTTCGCTTGAAACGAGAAGTTGTGGAGGACGGTGCAGCCATGGACGAACTGTTGGAAATATGCCCTAGAGGCAATAATAAAACTATTATTATTATATTTCCTTGTTCATGATAATTGTCTTTTATTCATGCTATAACTGTATTATCCGGAAATCGTAATACACGTGTGAATACATAGACCACAATATGTCCCTAGTGAGCCTCTAGTTGACTAGCTCGTTGTGATCAACAGATAGTCATGGTTTCCTGGCTATGGACATTGGATGTCGTTGATAACGGGATCACATCATTAGGAGAATGATGTGATGGACAAGACCCAATCCTAAGACTAGCACAAAAGATCATGTAGTTCATTTGCTAGAGCTTTGCCAATGTCAAGTATCTCTTCCTTCGACCATGAGAGCGTGTAACTCCTGGACACCGTAGGAGTGCTTTGGGTGTATCAAACGTCACAACGTAACTGGGTGACTATAAAGGTGCACTACAGGTATCTCCGAAAGTATCTATTGTTTTATGCGGATCGAGACTGGGATTTATCACTCCGTGTAAACGGAGAGGTATCTCTGGGCCCACTCGGTAGGACATCATCATATGCGCAATGTGACCAAGGAGTTGATCACGGGATGATGTGTTACGGAACGAGTAAAGTGACTTGCCGGTAACGAGATTGAACAAGGTATTGGATACCGACGATCGAATCTCGGGCAAGTAACATACCGATAGACAAAGGGAATTGAATACGGGATTGATTAAGTCCTTGACATCGTGGTTCATCCGATGAGATCATCGTGGAACATGTGGGAGCCATCATGGGTATCCAGATCCCGCTGTTGGTTATTGACCGGAGAACGTCTCGGTCATGTCTGCATGTCTCCCGAACCCGTAGGGTCTACACACTTAAGGTTCGATGACGCTAGGGTTATAAAGGAAGTTTGTATGTGGTTACCGAATGTTGTTCGGAGTCCCGGATGAGATCCCGGACGTCACGAGGAGTTCCGGAATGGTCCGGAGGTAAAGATTTATATATGGGGAGTCCTATTTTGGCCACCGGAAAATGTTCGGGATTTTTCGGTATTGTACCGGGAAGGTTCTAGAAGGTTCCGGAGTGGGGCCCACCTGCATGGGGGGACCCACATGAACGTGGGTAGTGGGGGCAAGGCCCCACACCCCTGGTCAAGGCGCACCAAGATCCCCCCTTAGAAGGAGTAAGATCATATCCCGAAGGGATAAGATCAAGATCCCTAAAAAGGGGGGATAACAATCGGTGGGGAAGGAAATGATGGGATTTCTTTCCTCCCACCTTGGCCAACACCCCAATGGACTTGGAGGGCAAGATACCAGCCCCTCCACCCCTATATATAGTGGGGAGGCGCATGGGAGCCATAGACGAAGTTCTGGTGCAGCCCTCCCCTCTCACAAGTACTCCTCCTCTCCCGCGGTGCTTGGCGAAGCCCTGCAGGATTGCCACGCTCCTCCACCACCACCACGCCGTTGTGCTGCTGCTGGATGGAGTCTTCCTCAACCTCTCCCTCTCTCCTTGCTGGATCAAGGCTTGGGAGACGTCACCGGGCTGTATGTGTGTTGAACGCGGAGGTGCCGTGCGTTCGGCACTTGATCATCGGTGATTTGAATCACGACGAGTACGACTCCATCAACCCCGTTCACTTGAACGCTTCCGCTTAGCGATCTACAAGGGTATGTAGATGCACTCTCCTTCCCCTCGTTGCTAGTCTCTCCATAGATAGATCTTGGTGACACGTAGGAAAATTTTGAATTTCTGCTACGTTCCCCAACAGTGGCATCATGAGCTAGGTCTATTGCGTAGATTCTTTGCACGAGTAGAACACAAAATAGTTGTGGGCGTTGATTTTGTTCAATATGCTTACCGTTACTAGTACAATCTTGTTTCGACCGTATTGTGGGATGAAGCGGCCCGGACCGACCTTACACGTACTCTTACGTGAGACAGGTTTCACCGATTGACATGCACTTGGTGCATAAGGTGGCTAGCGGGTGCCAGTCTCGCCCACTTTAGTCGGAACGGATTCGATGAAAAGGGTCCTTATGAAGGGTAAATAGCAATTGGCATATCACGTTGTGGTTTTGCGTAGGTAAGAAACGTTCTTGCTAGAAACCCATAGCAGCCACGTAAAACATGCAAACAACAATTAGAGGACGTCTAACTTGTTTTTGCAGGGTATGCTTTGTGATGTGATATGGCCAACAAGAATGTGGTGAATAATATGTGATGTATGAGATTGATCATGTTCTTGTAATAGGATTCACGACTTGCATGTCGATGAGTATGACAACCGGCAGGAGCCATAGGAGT
The DNA here is from genome assembly GCF_018294505.1 of Triticum aestivum. Lineage (NCBI taxonomy): Eukaryota > Viridiplantae > Streptophyta > Magnoliopsida > Poales > Poaceae > Triticum > Triticum aestivum. The sequence goes on along the minus strand of NC_057803.1, from coordinate 321,737,645 downwards.
TGTCTTTATTTATTGTATGACCTGCGTGTCATTGAAGAACGCCATGTAAATTACTTTACTTTATTGCTAAACGCGTTAGCCATAGAATTAGAAGTAGTCGTTGGCGTGACAACTTCATGAAGACACGATGATGGAGATCATGATGATGGAGATCATGGTGTCATGCCGGTGACGATGATGATCATGGAGCCCCGAAGATGAAGATCAAAAGGAGCAAAATGATATTGGCCATATCATGTCACTATTTGATTGCATGTGATGTTTATCATGTTTATGCATCTTGTTTACTTAGGACGACGGTAGTAAATAAGATGATCCCTTACAAAATTTCAAGAAGTGTTCTCCCCTAACTGTGCACCGTTGCTACAGTTCGTCGCTTCTAAGCACCACGTGATGATCGGGTGTGATGGATTCTTACGTTCACATACAACGGGTGTAAGACAGTTTTACACAGCGAAAACACTTAGGGTTAACTTGACGAGCCTAGCATGTACAGACATGGCCTCGGAACACGGAGACCGAAAGGTCGAGCATGAGTCGTATAGTAGATACGATCAACATGAAGATGTTCACCGATGATGACTAGTCCGTCTCACGTGATGATCGGACACGGCCTAGTTGACTCGGATCATGTAATCACTTAGATGACCAGAGGGATGTCTATCTGAGTGGGAGTTCATAAGATGAACTTAATTATCCTGAACATAGTCAAAAGATCTTTGCAAATTATGTCGTAAGCTCGCGCTTTAGTTCCACTGTTTAGTTATGTTCCTAGAGAAAATATAGTTGAAAGTTGACAGTAGCGATTATGAGGACAGTAGAAAGCTTATGTCCTTAATGCACCGCTCAGTGTGCTGAACCCCAAACCTCGTCTGTGGATGTTGTGAACATCGGACATACACGTTTTGATAACTACGTGATAGTTCAGTTAAACGGTTTAGAGTTGAGGCACCAAAGACGTTTTCGAAATGTTGCGGAACATATGACATGTTTCGAGGGATGAAATTGGGATTTCAGGCTCGTGCCCACGTCAAGAGGTATAAGACCTCCGACGATTTTCTTAGCCTGCAAACTAACGGAGAAAAGCTCAATCGTTGAGCTTGTGCTCAGATTGTCTGAGTGCAACAATCACTTGAATCGAGTGGGAGTTGATCTTCCATATGAGATAGTGATGTTTCTCCAAAGTCATTGCCACCAAGCTGCTAGAGCTTTGTGATGAACTATAACATATCAGGGATAGATATGATGATCCTTGAGGTAGTCACGATGTTTGACACCGCGAAAGTAGAAATCAAGAAGGAGCATCAATTGTTGATGGTTGGTGAAACCACTAGTTTCAAGAAGGGCAAGGGCTAGAAGGGATACTTCATGAAACGGCAAATCAGCTGCTGCTCTAGTGAAGAAACCCAAGGTTGAACCCAAACCCGAGACTAAGTGCTTCAGTAATAAGGGGAACAACCACTGGAGCAGAATTACCCTAGATACTTGGTAGATGAGAAGGCTGGCAAGGTCGATAGAAGTATATTGGATATACATTATGTTAATGTGTACTTTACTAGTATTCCTAGTAGCACCAGGGTATTAGATACCGGTTCGGTTGCTAAGTGTTAGTAACTCGAAATAAAGGCTACGGAATAAACGGAGATTAGCTAAAGGTGAGCTGACGATATGTGTTGGAAGTGTTTCCAATGTTGATATGATCAAGCATCGCACGCTCCCTCTACCATCGAGATTGGTGTTTGCGTTGAGCATAGACATGATTGGATTATGTCTATCGCAATACGGTTATTCATTTAAGGAGAATAATGGTTACTCTGTTTATTTGAATAATACCTTGAATGGTCTTGCACCTAAAATGAATGGTTTATTGAATCTCGATCGTAGTGATACACATGTTCATGCCAAAAGATAGTAATGATAGTACCACCTACTTGTGGCACTGCCACGTAAGTCATATCGGTATAAAACGCATGAAGAAGCTCCATGTTGATGGATCTTTGGGCTCACTCGGTTTTGAAAAGTTTGAGACATGCGAACCATGTCTATTGGTGTATATGCATGAAGAAACTCCATGCAAATGGACCGTTTGAACTCACTTGATCTTGAATCACTTGAGACATGCAAATCATACCACATGGGCAAGATGACTGAAATCCTCGGTTTTAGTAAAATGGAACAAGATAGAAACTTGTTGGAAGTAACACATTTTGATGTGTGCAATCCAATAAGTGCTGAGGCATGTAGTGGATATCGTTATGTTCTTACTTCACAGATGATTCGAGTAGTTGTTGAGAATATTTACTTGATGAAACACAAGTCTGAATTATTGAATGGTTCAAGTAATTTCAGAGTGAAGTAGAAGATCATTGTGACAGGAGGATAAAATGTCTATGATATGATCATAGAGATGAATATCTGAGTTACAAGTTTTGGCACACAATTAAGACATTGTGGAAATTGTTTCGCAATTAATACCGCCTGGAACACCATAGTGTGATGGTGTGTCCGAACATCATAACTGCACCCTATTGGATATGATGCATACCATGATGTCTCTTATCGAGTTACCACTATCGTTCATGGGTTAGGGATTAGAGACAACCACATTCACTTTAAATAGGGCACCACGTAATTCCGTTGAGATGACACCGTATGAATTATGGTTTAGAGAAACCTAAGTTGTCGTTTCTTAAAGGTTTGGGGCTGCGATGCTTATGTGAAATTTTTTTCAGGATTGATAAGCTCGAACCCAAAGCGGATAAAATGCATCTTCATAGGACACCGAAAACAGTTGGGTATACCTCCTAATTGAGATCCGAAAGCAATATGGATTGTTTCTTGAATCAGGTCCTTTCTCGAGAAAAGGTTTGTCTCGAAAAGTTGAGTGGGAGGATGGTGGAGACTTGATATGGTTATTGAACCATCACTTCAACCAGTGTGTATCAGGGCACAGGAAGTTGTTCCCGTGGCACCTACACCAATTGAAGTAGAAGCTTATGATAGTGATCATGAAGTTTCGGATCAAGTCACTGCCGTACCTCGTAGGGTGACAAGGATACGTACTACTTCAGAGTGGTACAGTAATCCTGTCTTGAAGGTCATGTTGCTAGACAACAATGAACCTATGAGCTATGGAGAAGTGATGGTGGGCCCAAATTCCGACAAATGGTTAGAAGCCATGAAATCCGAGATAGGATCCATGTATCAGAACAAAGCATGGACTTTGGTGGACTTGCCCAAAGATCGGCAAGCCATTGAGATAAATGGATCTTTAAGAAGAAGATGGACGTGGATGGTAATGTCACCATCTATGAAGCTCGACTTGTGGCGAAGAGTTTTTCACAAGTTCAAGGAGTTGACTGCGATGAGATTTTCTCATCCGTAGCGATGCTTAAGTCCGTCGGATTCATGTTAGCATTAGCTGCATTTATGAAATCTGGCAGATGGATGACAAAACGAGTTTCCTTACCAGTCTTCGTATGGAAAGGTTGTATGTGATACAAATCAGAAAGTTTTTGTCGATCCTAAGGATGCTAAAAGGTATGCTAGCTCCAGCGATCCTTCCATGGACTGGAGTAAGCATCTCGGAGTTGGAATGTGCGCTTTGATAAGATGATCAAAGATTTTGGGTTTATACAAAGTTTATGAGAAACTTGTATTTCCAAAGAAGTGAGTGGGAGCACTATAGAATTTCTGATGAGTATATGTTGTTGACATATTGATGATCAGAAATGATGTAGAATTTCTAGAAAGCATATAGGGTTATTTGAAAACTGTTTTTCAATGGAAAACCTGGATTAGGCTACTTGAACAATAAGCATCAAGATCTATAAGATAGATCAAAATGCTTAATAGTACTTTCAAATGAGCACGTACCTTGACATGATCTTGAAGGTGTTCAAGATGGATCAGTCAAAGAAGGAATTCTTGCCTGAGATGTAAGGTATGAAGTTAAGACTTAAAATCTCGACCATGGCAGAATAGAGAGAAAGGACGAAGGTCGTCCCCTATGCTTTTATCATAGGCTCTCTACAGTATGCTATGCTGTGTACCGCACCTGTAGTGTGCCTTGCCATGAGTCAGTCAAGGGGTACAAGAGTGATCCAAGAATGGATCACAGGACAGCGGTCAAAGTTATCCTTAGAAATTAGTGGACTAAGGAATTTTTCTCGATTATGGAGGTGGTAAAAGAGTTCGTCGTAAAGGGTTATGTCGATGCAAGCTTGACACCTATCCGGATAGCTCTGAGTAGAGATACCGGATACATATAATGGAGCAACAATTTAGAATAGCTCCAAGTAGAACAGTTATTTGGATTAGCTCCAAATAGAGCATGGTAGCTACATCTAGGAGATGACATAGAGATTTGTAAAACACACACGGATCTGAAAGGTTCGGACCCGTTGACTAAAACCTCTCTCACAAGCAACATGATCAAACCTAAAACTCATTGAGTATTAATCACATAGTGATGTGAACTAGACTACTGATTCTAGTAAACTCTTGGGTGTTAGTCACATGGCGATGTGACCTGTGAGTGTTAATCACATGGCGATGTGAACTAGATTATTGACTCTAGTGCAAGTGGGAGACTGTTGGAAATATGCCCTAGAGGCAATAATAAAAGTATTATTATTATATTTCCTTGTTCATGATAATTGTCTTTTATTCATGCTATAACTGTATTATCCGGAAATCGTAATACACGTGTGAATACATAGACCACAATATGTCCCTAGTGAGCCTCTAGTTGACTAGCTCGTTGTGATCAACAGATAGTCATGGTTTCCTGGCTATGGACATTGGATGTCGTTGATAACGGGATCACATCATTAGGAGAATGATGTGATGGACAAGACCCAATCCTAAGACTAGCACAAAGATCGTGTAGTTCATTTGCTAGAGCTTTGCCAATGTCAAGTATCTCTTCCTTCGACCATGAGAGCGTGTAACTCCTGGATACCGTAGGAGTGCTTTGGGTGTATCAAACGTCACAGCGTAACTGGGTGACTATAAAGGTGCACTACAGGTATCTCCGAAAGTATCTATTGTTTTATGCGGATCGAGACTGGGATTTGTCACTCCGTGTAAACGGAGAGGTATCTCTGGGCCCACTCGGTAGGACATCATCATATGTGCAATGTGACCAAGGAGTTGATCACGGGATGATGTGTTACGGAACGAGTAAAGTGACTTGCCGGTAACGAGATTGAACAAGGTATTGGATACCGACGACCGAATCTCGGGCAAGTAACATACCGATAGACAAACGGAATTGAATACGGGATTGATTAAGTCCTTGACATCGTGGTTCATCCGATGAGATCATCGTGGAACATGTGGGAGCCATCATGGGTATCCAGATCCCGCTGTTGGTTATTGACCGGAGAACGTCTCGGTCATGTCTGCATGTCTCCCGAACCCGTAGGGTCTACACACTTAAGGTTCGATGACGCTAGGGTTATAAAGGAAGTTTGTATGTGGTTACCGAATGTTGTTCGGAGTCCCGGATGAGATCCCGGACGTCACGAGGAGTTCCGGAATGGTCCGGAGGTAAAGATTTATATATGGGGAGTCCTATTTTAGCCACCGGAAAATGTTCGGGATTTTTCGGTATTGTACCGGGAAGGTTCTAGAAGGTTCCGGAGTGGGGCCCACCTGCATCGGGGGACCCACATGAACGTGGGTAGTGGGGGCAAGGCCCCACACCCCTGGTCAAGGCGCACCAAGATCCCCCCTTAGAAGGAATAAGATCATATCCCGAAGGGATAAGATCAAGATCCCTAAAAAGGGGGGATAACAATCGGTGGGGAAGGAAATGATGGGATTTCTTTCCTCCCACCTTGGCCAACGCCCCAATGGACTTGGAGGGCAAGATACCAGCCCCTCCACCCCTATATATAGTGGGGAGGCGCATGGGAGCCATAGACGAAGTTCTGGTGCAGCCCTCCCCCTCTCACAAGTACTCCTCCTCTCCCGCGGTGCTTGGCGAAGCCCTGCAGGATTGCCACGCTCCTCCACCACCACCACGCCGTTGTGCTGCTGCTGGATGGAGTCTTCCTCAACCTCTCCCTCTCTCCTTGCTGGATCAAGGCTTGGGAGACGTCACCGGGCTGTATGTGTGTTGAACGCGGAGGTGCCGTGCGTTCGGCACTTGATCATCGGTGATTTGAATCACGACGAGTACGACTCCATCAACCCCGTTCACTTGAACGCTTCCGCTTAGCGATCTACAAGGGTATGTAGATGCACTCTCCTTCCCCTCGTTGCTAGTCTCTCCATAGATAGATCTTGGTGACACGTAGGAAAATTTTGAATTTCTGCTACGTTCCCCAACACGAACCCATGGCCAAGTTGTTGAGTATGGTGCGGTGGCCGTCTGTCGGCGATGGGGAAGCAGATCCGAGGCGGCGAACGACGGCGTAGCGGGAACAACTCCGGTGCAGTTGACGGTTGCGACAGTGGAGCGACAACAGTGAGGCGCAGGACGGTGTGGTCGGAGTAGTTCTGGTACGGCGCATGTCGGCATCGGTGTCATGGAGGCAGCTCTACCTCGGCTTCAACTGCTAAGTCCTTTAGGGCATTGTCGGTGTCAAAACCGGCGGATCTCGGGTAGGGGGTCCCAAACTGTGCCTCTAGGATCGATGGTAACAGGAGACGGGGGACACGATGTTTACCCAGGTTCGGGCCCTCTCTATGGAGGTAATACCCTACGTCCTTCTTGATTGATCATGATGAATATGAGTGTTATAAGAGTTGATCTACCACAAGATCGTAATGGCTAAACCCTAGAAGCCTAGCCTGTATGACTATGGTAATGAGTATCCTTTCCGGACTAACCACCCAATTTATATAGACACCGGGAGGGGAATCTAGGGTTACATAGAGTTGGTTACATAAGAAGGAATCTTTATAGTCGGTTGCCAAGCTTTCCTTCCACGCCAAGGAGAGTCCAATCTGGACACAGGTACGGTCTTCGGCCTTCATGTCTTCACATCCCATTCGTCCGGCCCATGGATAACAGGCCGGACGCCCGAGGACCCGTTAGTCCAGGACTCCCTCAGTAGCCCCTGAACCTGGCTTCAATGACGAGGAGTCCAACGCACATATTGTCTTTGGCATTGCAAGGTGGGTTCCCTTCTATCTGAACTTCAAGATAGTCTTCGGATGCGATGATAGTATCTGGACCTGTCACACACCATACATAACCGCAGAGAGAATATATTTTTACACGAATCTAATCTGTTGATAGCTTTTTACAATATGACATCACGTCTGTCCGGTCATAATTTCAAACCGTTTTTTGTCTGCCGCTCCACATTTCGAGACGCGGTTACCATTGGCACGTCTTGTTGAAGTAGAGATCGTGTCCCCTTATTATGGTATTCTCATCAATACGGGCATGGGCGACCCAACCGTGCCGTTTGCACAACCTTTGGGAGTAGGCGATTTTAAGGCGAGTGGGGAGACGCTTGATATTCATGGCCTTTATAAGGGGATAAGGATTCCCTTTCTTTACCCACACCTCGGCTCCTCCTGAGTCCTTCCGTCCCCGAGCTCTAGCGCCCAAGCTTTTAGCTTTTCCCTCGTCCGAGAAAGAACTCCAAAGATGTCCGGATCCGGAGCTAAGGGTAAGTGGATGGCCTGCTCCATAAAGAAGAGGGATATCAAGGCGCTCCGGGAGGCCGGATATCTGGCTAAGGAGATCGCTCACCGACTCCCGGCCAAGTGACAGATCATCCCTACTCCAGAGCCCCACGAGAGGGTTGTGTTTCTCACACATTTCGTCCGTGGGCTGGGCTTCCCTCTTCACCCCTTCGTCCACGGGCTGGGCTTCCCTCTTCACCCATGCGCCCGTGGACTGATGTTTTACTATGGGCTAGACTTCCATGAACTAGCCCACAACTTCATCCTCAACATCACGACATTCATTGTCGTGTGCGAGGCCTTTCTCCGCATCCCGCCTCATTTCGGCCTATGGCTGAAAACCTTCAATGTGAAGCCGAAGGCGGTGAGCGGCCAACAAGCAGAGTGCGGAAGCGCCATGGTGGGCAAGATGCCTAAAATTACCTGGACCGAAAGCTCATTTGCGGAGACGGTGAAAGGGTGGCAATCGGGGTGGTTCTATATTACCGAGCCACGTGACGCCAACTGTCTGTCGGCCCCCGAATTCTGATCCAGAATCCCGATGCCGCTCACCTCCTGGCAAGAGAGGGGCCTAACCTGGGGTCCCTTGGACGAGCTGACTGGGCTCCAGACATGCGTCCAGAACATGATAGATAGGAAGATCAAGCTTGTCAACGTGGTCCAGGTCATGCTCATTCGTCAGGTCCTTCCGTGCCAACGCCGAACTTGCTATCTATGGGAGTACGATCCGGCCAAGCACCAGACGCTACTAGAGCTCTTCGGCACGACACACGAAGAAATCTGGAAAGTGCTCTTCAAGGCCGGCGAGACGCCACTGCCATGACAGAAGATCACGGGCTTAGCTGAAAATGCCAGGCTAATCCGGTAAGTTCTTTTAATGTTTTCAAGGCGTACCCTTTACTAGCATATTTTGAGAAAAAGCCTAAGCTTTCCTACCCGTGTTTTCAGGCGTGTATCAAGATAGCTGAGGGGATTAACTGCCCGACTCTGCTGCCAAAAGACCAAGAATTCCCATTAATGACGCAAATGCTATTTCCAGCACCTTATGAAGTGCCAGAGAAGACGGCCAAAAGAGCGGCCAAAGGGGCCAAGAAGGGCCCTCACCAAAAAGGCGCTCCGGACGTGATGTCCAAAGACGAGACTTCCTCTTCGTCCACGGATGATGACGATGAAGAGGAAGAAGAAAGCGACTCCCCACCTAAAGCAGGGAGGAAGAAGAGAGCGGGCCCCACAAATCCAGAGGCGAAAGTGCCTAAGAGGATTAGAGGCTCCCTCAAGGATAACTCCGTGTGGGATGTTGATAGCGGTCCGGATCGACCTCGCCGGACCAAGCCTCGGGCCGCCTCGTAAGTACTAGAATTGGAAAAAATCTGGCCTTCCCAGTTTGTAATATTGATATACCTTAAACCTTGTTATTGCAGTCCAGCACGCGATGGCTCCCTGCGATCCTCGACAGAGGGGTCGCTATACTCAAAGGAGATGGCTAGCATGTCTCCGCCACCAGCTCATTCCGTCTCTCCCAAGGGTGACGACAAGGTGGTGTCACAAAAGACCTTCGTCGAACGGGGGGGGGGGGGGCTTCCGGATATCGTCGGGGTGGTGCCCCAGGAAGATTCCTCAGTCGCCGGACACATGGGGAAAAAAGCCCCTATGGGGACTGGTGACGGGGGCCGAGTTCCCTTCGGACCTGAGCCAGATACCATTCCGGAGATCTATGCGGCTCCGGAGTCCAGCGAACGGCATGCCCCAAAAGGAGGGAGTGTGCCTGTTCCGCCGGTGACCTCTATCCAACTAGAGGCACCGGATAACCTACTGGAGGCACTACGAGGCGCCTCTATTGTGGATGAACACCTCGCCCTTATGGGCACGGTAATAGAGAAGGTCTAGTTCATAAAAGGCGGATTGACTGATGCCTGCACTAGCCTTCTATCGGGCTTTGAGGTAAGTAATGCGTTTGTAGGAAGAATATCACATTATAGATAGTAGCCCCTGATGCTCTGTTTGGTGTTCGGAAAGAAAAAGCCGAACAGAGGATCGAGAAGAAATATCGCAGGAATCTAACATAAGTTGTCTGCTTGAATAAGCATGTATCGCTGCAGGCTGCCACCGCTCATGCTGCAGAGGTCTTCGGACTGAAGTGAAAACTGGAGCGGGCTGAGGAAGAGCTCGGCCTCGTAAAGAAGCAGCTGGAGGATAGCCAAGGTATGTAGTAACCTGCGGGTACCTTTTAAGAAAAAATGAATAGTCCGTCCAGACTGAGTTGTCATGAACTTTATTAGGGGCCACGACCGAGGTGGCAGCCCTCAAGAAGGCGTTGGCCGAGGCCGAGGACAAAGTGGCCAAGGAACGCACTGCGCACGAGAAGGACGAGGCCCAGGTTGGCGAGGCGCAGCAACAACTCCAGGGCACGATCGAGAGATTTGAGTCCTTGGAGCATGATTGTAAGGCGCAAGAGTACGAACTGGCGAAGGCCCGCCAGAGCGCATAGGATGCACAAGCCGAAGCCCAGAACACCCTCCGGGAAATTCAGGCGGCCAAGGAGATTGCGGCGGGTAATTCTTTCACCCTGCAAAGCAAGTATGTAGAAGAAACGTTCCTTGTACTTATCCGAATTTGGGTTTTCCAGGGGTGTTTATGGATCTACCGCGCAGTATATCAGATGCTGCCGAGCATTATAGAGCCGAAGAAGGGATGTCTACAGAGAAGCTATTCTGGTCCCAATATCTTGGACCCAAACATCTGTTGCCCTTCAGCGACCAGCTAAAGCAGTTGGTCGAGCTGGACAGGCCGACAGAGCTAGCCATGAAGGATCTGATAGTCTGGCTATGGCCTGCCGAGCCTATACCTAGCAGCTACTTTGGACTTGTTAAGCGGCTTGTAAGTGCCTGTCCTCGGCTCGAAGCCGTGAAGCGGTCGGTATGTATTGAAGGTGCGCGTATGGCATTTGCCCGCGTTAAGACGCATTGGGCAAAGCTGGATGCCAAGAAGCCGATGACCGAGGGGCCGCCGGAGGGCAAGGAGCATCATTGACCTGAGCTCTATTTCGATGGCGTCCTGGAGGGGTCCCACCTTGTGGCGGAGAAATGTTCGAAGGATGTTATATTCCCATGAGAACATTTGTATTATCATGTCCTGTAATATGGAACAATGATGTTATGTATTGTAATGCTTGCGATTTACATTTTACCTCCTGTGCATCCGTTTATGAAATCTGAGGGTTGACCAGTCGTCGGCTTCTGCCCCCACGTAGATAGTACGGGGTTGTTCGGTATAAATCTAAACACTCTTTACTCCACATTCTGGTCCTTAAAGGAGGTGTTTAGCGCAACGAACAAGGCAACCAGACTATGCGGCCTTTACAACCCTCACTTAGCCATAGGAGTTTGACAATTAAGAAAGTTGGCGAAGCCCCTGGTATTCAGAAGGCCAAACTAGGGGCGTTATACACGCCAAATCGGAGGAACCGATTCTTCGCAAGAAGCGGAAAAAATCTCTAACGATTTGGAACCTCTCGAACAGCTGACCAGCTCTCGCCGCATCATGACAGTCAGTTTTCGGCTTTCTCTACTGAGGTGCTCGTCCAGAAGAACCGGGACACAATCGTAGTAGTTCTCCCTTTACTACCCTAGCCGATATAGCGGAACATAAGGTAGTAAGCACAGGAGTCGGGCAACCCAACTATTGACCAAAGACATGATTCGAAGCCGATGCATATAATGCTATAAGTTCGGGGTGTCGAACTATACTGGAAAAGTGTTCGGACTTTTATTGCCGTAATGGGGGGTGTAATGAAGCCCCTGGCGCAGTAATATGTACCATGGTGTACGTGTGCAATAAGTAATTTATACAAAGGTGAGGAAACAGGAAAATTAAGTAATAAGCTGACGCCACCATTTATTCACCATTGTGATGTAATTAGTACGTCGAGGTGTACTTTGTGCAAGTAATGCGATAAGCAAGTAAATCTATTTAACATGCCGCAACCAAGGGAGAGCTGCGTGCGGGTATGTAAAACAAGTATGGCAATCGTTTAATAGAGACCACCTGGGGATTCCCTTGTATGCCAGAGCTCCTTGCCTCCCTGGTGTGTTCTGTAAACGGGTCGTCCGCATAGACCTCGAAAAGAGAAAAAACCCATAATAAAAAGAAAAAAATAAAGGCGTGCAAATCCCAGGGTCGGTCAAGCCGTACTATGGGTCACGAGCGAGTTATGCCTCCGTCAGTACCCATGGGGTTTTGAGTGCGTAGTTATGTACACGCGGTACGGATGCCATTGCCTCATCGGGGCTGGGACGGAGGCCAGATTTACTAATTTAGATCTTGACAAACCGAGTTGTCCTGTTGCAGTGTAGTCCGGACCTTCTTAACGATGTCCAAGGGCTCGGCGGCCAGATTATGGTGCCGCTTGAGAAGGCCGCTCTGTACTTCTGCCGCCAGGGCTGCGGTATGCTCCTCTGTACGGAGGGAACGTTCCGTGTTTCCATTTAATGTAATGATGCCGCATGGACCGGGCATCTTGAGCTTGAGATAAGCATAATGTGGCACCGCGTTGAATCTAGCAAATGCGGTTCGTCCGAGCAGTGCGTGGTAGCCATTGCGGAAGGGGACAATATCGAAGATTAGCTCTTCGCTTCAAAAGTTATGCGGGGAACCGAAGACCACCTCCAGCGTGATCGAGGCCGTACAACGTGCCTCTATGCCTGGTATAACTCCTTTAAAGGTAGTTATCATGGGCTTGATTCGTGAGGGATTAATGCCCATTTTGCATACTGTATCCCGATAGAGCAGGTTGAGGCTGCTACCACCGTCCATTAGGACTCGTGTCATGTGAAATCCGTCGATGATTGGGTCGAGTACCAATGCGGCCGAACCTCCATGACGGATGCTAGTTGGATGATCACGACGATCAAAGGTGATCGGGAATGACGACCATGGGTTGAATTTTGGGGCGACTGGCTCTACCGCATAAACGTCCCTGAGTACGCGCTTGTGCTCACTTTTTGGGATGTGTGTAGCATATATCATGTTCACCGTTTTGACTTGAGGCGGGAATTTCTTCTGCCGCCCAGTGTCCGGCTGCCAGGGCTCCTGGTCATCGTCCTCGCTCTGCGATACCCCTTCCTTGTATTTGCTATTTGCCTTGCTGGCTTGCTTAAAGACCCGGCAATCTCTGTTAGTATGGTTGGCCGGTTTGTCTGGGGTGCCATGTATCTGGCATGGACGATCGAGTATGCAGTCCAAGCTGGATGGTCCTCTGCCGTTCCTTTTATAGGGATTCTTTCGCTGGCCGGACTTGGAGCCACTTAATCCGGCGTGAACGATAGTGTCATCGGTGTTATCGCCATTGCTTCGGCATTTGTGTCTGTTGCGCCGGAGCTTGCTAGTGCTGTTTTTGGCCTCAGAGGGGCCTGCTTTGTTGGCTGTGTTTGTACTGCAAGCCAGCCAATTATCCTCTCCCGCGCAAATCGGGTCATAAGTGCCATGAGGCTGCCACGGACCTCGGCTTTTCTTGGCCGAGGTGGCGGGTGAGCCATTCATCACGGATGCTATGCTTAAAGGCCGCTAGGGCTTCAGCATCCGGACAGTCAACAATCTTGTTCTTTTTGGTTAGGAACCTATTCCAGAATTTTCTGGTTGATTCTCCAGGTTATTGAACTATGTGGCTTAAGTCATCGGCATCGGGTGGCCGGACATATGTACCTTGGAAGTTTTGAAGGAAGGCTTCTTCCAAGTCCTCCCAGTTGCTGATGGAATTTTCGGGCAAGCTATTTAGCTAGTGTCGAGCTAGCCCTTTGAGCTTTAGTGGGAGGTATTTGATGGCGTGGAGGTCATCTCCAGGGCCATGTGGATGTGGAGAATAAAGTCCTCAATCCATACTGCGGGATCGGTTGTTCCGTCGTATGATTTTTTTGAGGGAGAAACAGTAGGAAAGGCTCCTACTGTGTTTTCATATATATATATATATATATATATACACACACACAAGTGCTTTACATTTTGCATCTGGGTGTCATCCTGCCCAGACAGATTGGGTCAGGGGGACAGGGATGATACTACTAGTGTAACTCAGAAATAAAAGAGGAAATGAAAGTAGGATGACCCCCCTTAGTCTTATGTTGGATGAGGTCAAAATCTTCCTTGAATCTCTTTAGCCACCCACTAACGGTTGGTGCAATCCTCCTAAAATGTTTATTGTTTCTTTCCTTCCAGAGACTCCAGGCAGCCACCAGGAAGATTTCAAAGAAGAGTGGGCGCCCCCAGGAGTTTTTAGCCTGTTGAAGCAGTTGGAGGCGGCAGGTGAAGGGTGGCCAGCTAATCCCAAGTTTTTTCCAGTAAGATTGACTGAATGGGCAAGTAAAGATCATATGGTCCACAATTTCCTTGTCGTGGTTGCCGCAGAGCAGGCAACTGTGGTCATCAACTATGTCATAATGTCGACGCTTGAGCATGTCACATGTATTCAATCGGTCATTCATTAGGAGCCAGTCAAAGACTTTGATCCTCATGATGCAGCGAGAGCGCCAGAGAAGGGAGAAAGCTGGGTGGGCGTTGGTGTCTCGAAAGAAGAATCTGTAGTAGTCAGCCGGCTGATAGACAGATTTCCCCCAGGTATAATGCTAGACATCATTGACAGATGTGGACGGGTGCATGTGCGTGGAGATCTATTGAATGTCTCGAACCTCGGCCAGGGCTTGGGGAGAAAGCGGTAGGTGAAAGGTTTCCGACAATGCCATGTTCTCCAAGAAATCTTTGACAGTCTCGTCCTCATGCATGGCAAAGGAAAACGCGTGAGGGTGCGAACTTTCCAGAACATCCACCGCCCAAAGATCTTTCCAAACTAGGGCAGTTGTGCCCGACACGACTCGGACTTTGAAATCCCTCGGAAGACAGGCGTGAGCTTGAGGATTTCGCACCACCAAGAAGAGCCCACTGGATTTGTGGCCTGGGGGACTTTATCGGCATAGTATGTGTTCCAAATGAGATGTACCCAGGGGACATCGAGCTTGTTATAAAACTTGTGGAAAAATTTCATGAGCAGGGCATCATTTTGCACCTTAATGTTGATAACCCCAAGGACTCCTGAAGGAAATATGCCCTAGAGGCAATAATAAAGTTATTATTTATTTCCTTATATCATGATAAATGTTTATTATTCATGCTAGAATTGTATTAACTGGAAACATAATACATGTGTGAATACATAGACAAAACAGAGTGTCACTAGTATGCCTCTACTTGACTAGCTCATTGATCAAAGATGGTTATGTTTCCTAACCATAGACATGAGTTGTCATTTGATTAACGAGATCACATAATTAGGAGAATGATGTGATTGACTTGACCCATTCCATTAGCTTAGCACTTGATCGTTTAGTTTGTTGCTGTTGCTTTCTTCATAACTTATACATGTTCCTATGACTATGAGATTATGCAACTCCCGTTTACCGGAGGAACACTTTGTGTACTACCAAACGTCACAACATAACTGGGTGATTATAAAGGTGCTCTACAGGTCTCTCTGAAGGTACTTGTTGGGTTGGCGTATTTCGAGATTAGGATTTGTCACTCCAATTGTCGGAGAGGTATCTCTGGGCCCTCTTGGTAATGCACATCACTCAAGCCTTGCAAGCATTGCAACTAATAAGTTAGTTGCGGGATGATGTATTATGGAACGAGTAAAGAGACTTGCCGGTAACGAGATTGAACTAGGCACTACTAGAAAAAGGGCTATAGATTGGATTGACACTAATGGCGCACCAGACAAGCGGTGCGCCATTAGTATATACTAACGGTGAACCACCTTCTGATACGCCATTAGAGTTGAAACTACTAATGGCGCACCAAGCCCAGGGTGCGCCATTAGTATCAATTTTTTTCTGAACTAGTGCGCCTGTCCAAACATACTAATGGCGCATCCAGACACAATGCACCATTACTAGTTGTAACTAGTAATGGCGCACCTGTCGGAATGTGCACCACTAATGTTGTTTTTTTATTACATTTTTTATTCCTTTTTTTACAAAACTACTAATGGCGCACTGTTCCACCGTGCACCATTACTAGTTTAGTTTAAACTAGTAATGGCGCACTGTGGGACAGTGCGCCATTAGTATGTTTTTTTTGCAAAACTACTAATGGCGCACCACCAGAAGGTGCGCCATTAGTAACCCGGATTACTATTGGCACATTTAGAGTTGGTGCGCCATTAGTAAGTGGGCAGCAACAAGATATTTTGGACAGCCTCTCCTACCCACACTCACTTTCTCCCCACTTCATTCTCTCCACCTCCTCCTTGTCTCGGGTGCCTCCAGTGGTTAAATTACCTTGTTTTGATAGGTAAGTAAGGGGGGAAGCTATATTTATGTTGTTCTCCCTACAACAATGTGCACATGCACTTTTTATGGCCTAGCTAGATCTATGTATGTTCGTGGTGTTGCATATGTTTGTGGTGTTGCATATGTGTTTGTGTTTGGAGGTGTACCGGTATTTGAAATGCGTTAGTTGCCAATATTTTGCCGGAATGTTGATTCATTTCCGTTTCGGCGAGAATTTTGGCATTAAGCATTCTTTTTTGTCCTATTTTTAGGGAAAGTCATGCCAAATTTTTTCTTGGTTCTAAAATATCGTTTTGCTCTACCCCGCAGGCGACCATGGTCTACATGATGACCGAAGGCATCGTGAATAGGTTTTTGAGGTCCGCGAAGGCCGAGATGCTTCAAAAGAACGAGACGGAGATAAGATGTCCGTGTCGAAGATGCAAGCTGAAGAGCCTTATTGCGGATCCGGAATCCGGGCAGGTGCGGGACCACCTGCTCTTGCGTGGTTTCATGGATGGCTATCAGTGGCAAGGTGATGAAGATGACTACGAAGTCGTCCATGGGGGCCGGGCAAGAAATGAGGAAGGGTAGCAAGACAACCACCGCGGCTCGGGCGGGCGAGAAGACGAAGAATCTGTTGGGGAACGTTGCAGAAAACAAAAATTTTCCTATGGTTTCACCAAGATCCATCTAGGAGTTCATCTAGCAACGAGTGATTAGATGCATCTACGTAACTTGTAGATCGCGAGCGGAAGCGTTCAAAGAACGGGGATGAGGGAGTCGTACTCGATGTGATTCGAATCACCGAAGATCCTAGCACCGAACGGACGGCACCTCCGCGTTCAACACACGTACGGTCAGCGTAACGTCTCTTTCTTCTTGATCCAGCAAGGGGGAAGGAGAGGTTGAGGGAGATGGCTCCAGTAGCAGCACGACGGCGTGGTGGTGATGGAGCTGCAGTACTCCGGCAGGGCTTTGCCAAGCACTATGGAGGAGGAGGATGTGTTGGAGAGGGAGATGGAGGCACCAAAGATGTGTTATGAGAGGCCCTCCTTCTCCCACTATATATAGGGAGTCCAAGGGGGGCGCCGGCCCTAGGAGATCCAATCTCCTAGGGGGGTGCGGCCAAGGGAGGAATCCCTCCCCCCGAAGGCACCTAGGGGGTGCCTTCCCCCTTTGGGACTCTTCCCTTCTTGAACCCTAGGCGCATGTGCCTCTTGGGGCTGGTGCCCTTGGCCCATGTAGGCCAAGGTGCACCCCCTACAGCCCATGTGGCCCCCGGGGCAGGTGGCCCCACCCGGTGGACCCCCGGGACCCTTCCGGTGGTCCTGGTACAATACCGGTGACCCCGAAACTTGTCCCGATGCCCGAAATAGCACTTCCTATATATAATTCTTTACCTCCGGACCATTCCGGAACTCCTCGTGACGTCCGGGATCTCATCCGGGACTCCAAACAACGTTCGGGTTACTGCATATACATATCCCTACAACCCTAGCATCACCGAACCTTAAGTGTGTAGACCCTACGGGTTCGGGAGACATGTAGACATGACCGAGATCGCTCTCCGGTCAATAACCAACAACGGGATCTGGATACCCATGTTGGCTCCCACATGCTCCTCTATGATCTCATCGGATGAACCACGATGTCTAGGATTCAAGCAACCCCGCATACAATTCCCTTTGTCAATCGGTATGTTACTTGCCCGAGATTCGATCGTCGGTATCCCAATACCTCGTTCAATCTCGTTACCGGCAAGTCACTTTACTCGTACCGTAATGCATGATCCCGTGACCAGACACTTGGTCACTTTGAGCTCATTATGATGATGCATTACCGAGTGGGCCTAGTGATACCTCTCCGTCATACGGAGTGACAAATCCCAGTCTTGATCCGTGTCAACCCAACAGACACTTTCGGAGATACCCGTAGTATACCTTTATAGTCACCCAGTTACGTTGTGACGTTTGGTACACCCAAAGCACTCCTACGGTATCCGGGAGTTACACGATCTCATGGTCTAAGGAAAAGCTACTTGACATTGGAAAACTCTAGCAAACGAACTATACAATCTTGTGCTATGTTTAGGATTGGGTCTTGTCCATCACATCATTCTCCTAATGATGTGATCTCGTTATCAATGACATCCAATGTCCATAGTCAGGAAACCATGACTATCTGTTGATCAACGAGCTAGTCAAGTAGAGGCTTACTAGGGACATGTTGGTGTCTATTATTCACACATGTATTACGATTTCTGGATAACACAATTATAGCATGAATAAAGACAATTATCATGAACAAGGAAATATAATAATAATGCTTTTATTATTGCCTCTAGGGCATATTTCCAACAGTCTCCCACTTGCACTAGAGTCAATAATCTAGTTACATTGTGATGAATCGAACACCCATGGAATTCTGGTGTTGATCATGTTTTGCTCTAGGGAGAGGTTTAGTCAACGGATCTGCTACATTCAGGTCCGTATGTACTTTACAAATATCTATGTCTCCATCTTGAACATTTTCACGAATGGAGTTGAAGCGACGCTTGATGTGCCTTGTCTTCTTGTGAAACCTGGGCTCCTTGGCAAGTGCAATAGTTCCAGTGTTGTCACAGAAGAGTTTGATTGGCCCCGACGCATTGGGTATGACTCCTAGGTCGGTGATGAACTCCTTCACCCAAATTGCTTCATGTGCTGCCTCCGAGGCTGCCATGTACTCCGCTTCACATGTAGATCCCGCCACGACGCTCTGCTTGCAACTGCACCAGCTTACTGCCCCACCATTCAAAATATACACGTATCCGGTTTGTGACTTAGAGTCATCCAGATCTGTGTCGAAGCTTGCGTCGACATAACCCTTTATGACGAGCTCTTCGTCACCTCCATAAACGAGAAACATTTCCTGAGTCCTTTTCAGGTACTTCAGGATATTCTTGACCGCTGTCCAGTGTTCCTTGCCGGGATTACTTTGGTACCTTCCTACCAAACTTACGGCAAGGTTTACATCAGGTCTTGTACACAGCATGGCATACATAATAGAACCTATGGCTGAGGCATAGGGGATGACACTCATCTCTTCTATATCTTCTGCCATGGTTGGACATTGAGCCGAGCTCAAATTCACACCTTGCAACACAGGCAAGAACCCCTTCTTAGACTGATCCATATTGAACTTCTTCAATATCTTATCAAGGTATGTGCTTTATGAAAGACCTATGAGGCGTCTTGATCTATCTTTGTAGATCTTGATGCCTAATATATAAGCAGCTTCTCCAAGGTCCTTCATTGAAAAACTCTTATTCAAGTAGGCCTTTATGCTGTCCAAGAGTTCTATATCATTTCCCATCAAAAGTATGTCATCTACATACAATATGAGAAATGCTACAGAGCTCCCACACACTTTCTTGTAAACGCAGGCGTCTCCATAAGTCTGCGTAAACCCAAACGCTTTGATCATCTCATCAAAGCGAATGTTCCAACTCCGAGATGCTTGCACCAGCCCATAAATCGAGCGTTGGAGCTTGCACACCTTGTCAGCATTCTTAGGATCGACAAAACCTTCTGGCTGCATCATATACAATTCTTCCTTAAGGAAACCATTAAGGAATGCCGTTTTGACGTCCATTTGCCATATTTCATAATCATAGAATGCGGCAATCGCTAACATGATTCGGACGGACTTCAGCTTCGCTACCGGTGAGAAAGTCTCATCGTAGTCAACCCCTTGAACTTGTCGATAACCCTTAGCGACAAGCCGAGCTTTATAGATGGTCACATTACCATCCGCGTCTGTCTTCTTTTTAAAGATCCATTTATTTTCTATGGCTCGCCGCTCAACGGGCAAGTCAGTCAAAGTCCATACTTCGTTTTCATACATGGATCCTATCTCGGATTTCATGGCTTCTAGCCATTTGTCGGAATCCGGGCCCGCCATAGCTTCTTCATAGTTCGAAGGTTCACCGTTGTCTAACAACATGATTTCCAAGACAGGGTTGCCGTACCATTCTGGTACGGAACGTGTCCTTGTGGACCTTCGAATTTCAGTAGGATCTTGATTAGAAGTATCTTGATCATCATCATTAACTTCCTCTCTAGTCGGTGCAGGCGCCTCAGGAACATTTTCTTGAGTTGCGCCATTTTCCGGTTCAAGAGGTAATACTTCATCAAGTTCTACTTTCCTCCCTCTTACTTCTTTCGAGAGAAACTCTTTCTCTAGAAAGGACCCATTCTTGGAAACAAATATCTTGCCTTCGGATCTGAGGTAGAAGGTATACCCAATAGTTTCTTTAGGGTATCCTATGAAGACGCATTTTTCCGATTTGGGTTCGAGCTTTTCAGGTTGAAGTTTCTTGATATAAGCATCGCATCCCCAAACTTTTAGAAACGACAGCTTAGGTTTCTTCCCAAACCATAATTCAAACGGTGTCGTCTCAACGGATTTCGATGGAGCCCTATTTAAAGTGAATGCGGCAGTCTGTAAAGCATACCCCCAAAAAGATAGCGGTAAATCGGCAAGAGACATCATAGATCGCACCATATCTAATAGAATGCGATTACGACGTTCGGACACACCATTACGCTGAGGTGTTCCAGGCGGCATGAGCTGTGAAAGTATTCCACATTTTCTTAAGTGTGTGCTAAACTCATGACTCAAGTATTCACCTCCACGATCTGATCGCAGGAACTAGATTTTCCTGTCACGTTGATTCTCAACCTCACTCTGAAATTCCTTGAACTTTTCAAAGGTCTCAGACTTGTGTTTCATTAAATAGATATACCCATATCTACTCAAGTCATCAGTGAGGGTGAGAACATAACGATAGCCACTACGAGCCTCAACACTCATTGGACCGCACACATCAGTATGCATGATTTCCAATAAGTTGGTTGCTCGCTCCATTGTTCCTGAGAACGGAGTCTTGGTCATTTTACCCATGAGGCATGGTTCGCACGTGTCAAATGATTCGTAATCAAGAGACTCTAAAAGTCCATCAGCATGGAGCTTCTTCATGCGTTTGACACCTATGTGACCAAGGCGGCAGTGCCACAAGTATGTGGGACTATCATTATCAATCTTACATCTTTTGGTACTCACACTATGAATATGTGTAGCATTATGCTCGAGATTCATTAAGAATAAACCATTCACCATTGGAGCATGACCATAAAACATATCTCTCATATAAATAGAACAACCATTATTCTCGGATTTAAATGAGTAGCCATCTCGAATTAAACGAGATCCTGATACAATGTTCATGCTCAAACTTGGCACTAAATAACAATTATTGAGGTTCAAAACTAATCCGGTAGGTAAATGAAGAGGCAGCGTGCCGACGGCGATCACATAGACCTTGGAACCATTCCCGATGCGCATCGTCACCTCGTCCTTCGCCAGTCTCCGCTTATTCCGCAACTCCTGCTTTGAGTTACAAATGTGAGCAACTGCACCGGTATCAAATACCCAGGAGCTACTACGAGTACTGGTAAGGTACACATCAATTACATGTATATCACATATACCTTTCGTTTTGCCGGCCTTCTTGTTCGCTAAGTATTTGGGGCAGTTCCACTTCCAGTGACCACTTTCCTTGCAATAAAAGCACTCAGTCTCGGGCTTGGGTCCATTCTTTGGCTTCTTCCCGGCAGCTTGCTTGCCGGGCGCGGCAACTCCCTTGCCGTCCTTCTTGAAGGCTTTCTTACCCTTGCCCTTCTTGAACTTAGTGGTTTTATTCACCATCAACAGTTGATGTTCCTTTTTGACTTCTACCTCTGCTGATTTCGGCATTGCAAATACTTCAGGAATGGTCTTTTCCATCCCCTGCATATTGAAGTTCATCACAAAGCTCTTGTAGCTCGGTGGAAGCGACTGGAGGATTCTGTCAATGACCGCGTCATCTGGGAGATTAACTCCCAGCTGAGTCAAGCGGTTATGTAACCCAGACATAGTGAGTATGTGCTCACTGACAAAACTGTTTTCCTCCATCTTACAGTTGAAGAACTTGTCGGAGACTTCATATCTCTCGACCCGGGCATGAGCTTGGAAAACCATTTTCAGCTCTTCGAACATCTCATATGCTCCGTGTCTCTCAAAACGTTTTTGGAGTCCCGGCTCTAAGCTGTAAAGCATGCCGCACTGAATGAGGGAGTAGTCATCGGTACGTGCTGCCAAGCGTTCATAACGTCTTGTTCTGCAGGGAGAAAAGGTGCATCACCTAGCAGTGCTTGTAGGACATAATCTTTCTTGGCAGCTATGAGGATGATCCTCCGGTTCCGGACCCAGTCCGTGTAGTTGCTGCCATCATCTTTCAGCTTGGTTTTCTCTAGGAACGGTTGAAGTTGAGGACTACGTTGGCCATTTGAGCTACAAGACATATTGTAAAGATTTTAGACTAAGTTCATGATAATTAAGTTCATCTAATCAAATTATTCAATGAAATCCCACTTAGATAGACATCCCTCCAGTCATCTAAGTATAACATGATCGAGTTAACTAGGCCGTGTCCGATCATCACGTGAGACGGACTAGTCAACGTCGGTGAACATCTTCATGTTGATCGTATCTTCTATACGACTCATGCTCGACCTTTCGGTCTTCTGTGTTCCGAGGCCATGTCTGTACATGCTAGGCTCGTCAAGTCAACCTAAGTGTTTTCGCGTGTGTAAATCTGTCTTACACCCGTTGTATGTGAACGTTAGAATCTATCACACCCGATCATCACGTGGTGCTTTGAAACACGAACTGTCGCAACGGTGCACAGTTAGGGGGAACACTTTCTTGAAATTATTGTAAGGGATCATCTTATTTACTACCGTCGTTCTAAGCAAATAAGATGCAAAACATGATAAACATCACATGCAATCAATAATAGTGACATGATATGGCCATCATCACTTTGCTCCTTTTGATCTCCATCTTCGGGGCTCCATGATCATCATGTCACCGGCATGACACCATGATCTCCATCATCATGATCTCCATCATCGTGTCTTCATGAAGTTGCCTCGCCAACTATTACTTCTACTACTACGGCTAACGGTTAGCAATAAAGTAAAGTAATTTACATGACGTTTTAAGTTGACACGCAGGTCAACAAATAAATAAAGACAACTCCTATGGCTCCTGCCGGTTGTCATACTCATCGACATGCAAGTCGTGATTCCTATTACAAGAACATGATCAATCTCATACATCACATATATATCATTCATCATCATCCACTTTTGGCCATATCACATCACATAGCATACCTGCAAAAACAAGTTAGACGTCCTCTAATTGTTGTTTGTATGTTTTACGTGGCTGCTATGGGTTCTAGCAAGAACGTTTCTTACCTACGCATGAACCACAACGTGATATGCAATTGCTATTTACCCTTCATAAGGACCCTTTTCATCGAATCCGATCCAACTAAAGTGGGAGAGACAGACACCCGCCAGCCACCTTATGCAACTAGTGCATGTTTGTCGGTGGAACCGGTCTCACGAAAGCGTACGTGTAAGGTTGGTCCGGGCCGCTTCATCCCACGATGCCGCCGAATCAAGATAAGACTAGTAACGGCAAGCATATTGAACAATATCGACGCCCACAACTACTTTGTGTTCTACTCGTGCAAAGAATCTACGCAATAGACCTAGCTCATGATGCCACTGTTGGGGAACGTAGCAGAAATTCAAAATTTTCCTACGTAACACCAAGATCTATCTATGGAGAGACCAGCAACGAGTAGAAAGGGGAGTGCATCTACATACCCTTGTAGATCGCTAAGCGGAAGCGTTCAAGTGAACGGGGTTGATGGAGTCGTACTCGTCGTGATTCAGATCACCGATGATCCTAGTGCCGAACGGACGGCACCTCTGCGTTCAACACACGTACAGCTCGACGATGTCTCCCACGCCTTGATCCAGCAAGGAGAGAGGGAGAGGTTGAGGAAGACTCCATCCAGCAGCAGCACAACGGCGTGGTGGTGATGGAGGAGCGTGGGCAATCCTGCAGGGCTTCGCCAAGCACCTACGGGAGAGGAGGAGGTGTCACGGGAGGGAGGGAGGCGCCAAGGGCTCAGGTATGGATGCCCTCCCTCCCCTCCACTATATAAGGGCAAGGGAGAGGGGGAGGCGCAGCCTTGCCCCCTACTCCAAGAAAGGGGTGCGGCTAAGGAGGGGGGAGGAGTCCATCCTCCCCAAGGCACCTCGAAGGTGCCTTCCCCCTTTAGGACTCTCCCCTTTTTCCTTTATCTTGGCGCATGGGCCTCTTGGGGCTGGTGCCCTTGGCCCATGTAGGCCAAGGCGCACCCCCTACAGCCCATGTGGCCCCCCGGGGCAGGTGGCCCACCCGGTGGACCCCCGGGACCCTTCTGGTGGTCCCGGTACAATACCGGTGACCCTGAAGCTTGTCCCGATGCCTGAAATAGCACTTCCTATATATAATTCTTTACCTCCGGACCATTTCGGAACTCCTCGTGACGTCCGGGATCTCATCCGAGACTCCAAACAACATTCGGGTTACTGCATATACATATCCCTACAACCCTAGCGTCACCGAACCTTAAGTGTGTAGACCCTACGGGTTTGGGAGACATGTAGACATGACCGAGATCGCTCTCCGGTCAATAACCAACAGCGGGATCTGGATACCCATGTTGGCTCCCACATGCTCCTCAATGATCTCATCGGATGAACCACGATGTCAAGGATTCAAGCAACCCCGCATACAATTCCCTTTGTCAATCGGTATGTTACTTGCCTGAGATTCGATCGTCGGTATCCCAATACCTCGTTCAATCTCGTTACCGGCAAGTCACTTTACTCGTACTGTAATGAATGATCCCGTGACCAGACACTTGGTCACTTTGAGCTCATTATGATGATGCATTACCGAGTGGGCCCAGTGATACCTCTCCGTCATACGGAGTGACAAATCCCAGTCTTGATCCGTGTCAACCCAACAGACACTTTCGGAGATACCCGTAGTATACCTTTATAGTCACCCAGTTACGTTGTGACGTTTGGTACACCCAAAGCACTCCTACGGTATCCGGGAGTTACACGATCTCATGGTCTAAGGAAAAGATACTTGACATTGGAAAACTCTAGCAAACGAACTATACGATCTTGTGCTATGTTTAGGATTGGGTCTTGTCCATCACATCATTCTCCTAATGATGTGATCTCGTTATCAATGACATCCAATGTCCATAGTCAGGAAACCATGACTATCTGTTGATCAACGAGCTAGTCAACTAGAGGCTTACTAGGGACATGTTGGTGTCTATTATTCACACATGTATTACGATTTCCGGATAACACAATTTTAGCATGAATAAAGACAATTATCATGAACAAGGAAATATAATAATAATGCTTTTATTATTGCCTCTAGGGCATATTTCCAACAGAATCCCCAGGAGATGATCACAATGGTGATGCTGTACACAGTCATCATGTAGAAGATGCAGGACATGATGATGAGGAAGATGCCAGAGCAGACGACGGGCATGATCATGAAGATGATGATGCCGGCGGAGCAGACGACGCTGGACCATCGATGGGCTGGGTGCAGGACCCTCATATTCAAGAGCTGCTTCTCAAGCAGACGGATAACGCAAGAGCTGCCGCCCGAGAGAAAGCCAAGATGGATCAACTTGAGTTAGACACGGTTACTCCATTGTATGAAGGATGCAGGCCCGAGGATACCCGCCTGAAAGTAACGCTCATGGCTCTGGAGATGAAGGTAAAACACAAAATGACTGACGCATGCTTCAACGAGAACATGTCATTCTGGCACGAACGTCTTCCCAAGGGGAACAAGTGCCCGGCCAGTTTAGAGGAGGCGAAGAAAATCGTGTGTCCTCTGGATTTACCGCACGAGAAATACCATGTGTGCATGAACAATTGCATCATTTATCGGGACGAGCACGCGGAGTCTACCATATGTCCGGTGTGCGGCGTCACTCGATACAAGAAGAGGAAGAAAGCTCCTCGAAAAGTGGTGTGGTACTTTCCGATCACTCCTCGTCTGCAGCGGTATTTCGCGGACCCTAAGGTAGCAAAGCTCCTGCGTTGGCACGCGGATAGGGAGGAGAAGAAGCGAGAAGATGATGCAAATGATCCAGAGATAGATAAAAAAGACAAGATGCTGAGTCACCCTAAGGATGCGAGCCAGTGGCAAGCGTTGAACTTTGAAGACCTAGAATTTGGGAACGATCCAAGGAGCATCGTGCTGGGCGCGAGCACCGATGGAGTCAATCCGTTTGGCAGCCAGAGAAGCACACATAGCACCTGGCCTATGTTTGTGTGGATGTACAACCTTCCCCCCTGGTTGTGCATGAAGAGGAAGTACATTCACATGAGTATGCTAATTGAAGGACCGAAACAACCAGGGAACGACATCAGTCTGTATCTGGGGCTGCTGAAAGAGGAGCTTGACACGCTGTGGAAAACGCCAGCCAATACGTGGGACGCCGCAGAGAAAGAATATTTCCCTATGAGAGTCGCGCTGCTCACGACGGTGCACGACTATCTCGGTTACAGATATGTCGCGGGGCAGGTGGTCCACGGATTTTCTGGATGCGTCAGGTGCATGGATGACACAACGTATCGCCAGCTAGATAGAGATCCCGGGTCTTCGAAAACCGTGTTCATGGGACATCGAAGGTGGCTTCGCGACGATGACCTGTGGAGAAAACGCAAGGATCTGTTCGATGGTGAAACCGAACCCCGAGGACGCCCGCGTACGAGGAGCGCGAGGAAATAGACGAGCTGTTGAAAAATTGGAAACATTGCCCACTGCCGGGAAAGAAGCAAAAGGCGCCAGAGCCGGGAAAGAAGCGAAAGGCGCCAGAGCCGCTGCTGAAGGTATGGAAAACGAGGTATGTTTTCTGGGACTTGCCGTACTGGAAGATCCACCGTGTGCCTCACAGCCTTGATGTCATGCATATCACGAAGAACGTGTGCGAGAGTCTGCTTGGTACCCTGCTCAACATGCCAGAGAGGACCAAAGATGGGCCGAAAGCAAGGGCAGACTTGAAATCAATGGGCATCAGGCATGAGCTTCACGCTATATATGATGATGATGATGATGATGAGGCGAAGCAGGACACGGAAAGTCGTCGCAAAGACAAAAAGGCCAAGAAGACCGGAAATGACTACCCTCCCGCGTGCTTCACTCTAAGTCAGGAGGAGATCGAGCAGTTTTTCACCTGCCTCCTAGGAGTAAAACTTCCTTACGGTTACGCGGGGAAGATAAGCAGATACCTAGACCCAGCGAAGCAGAAGTTCAGCGGAATGAAGTCTCACGACGGTCACATGCTGATGACGCAGATACTTCCAGTTGCAATCTGTGGGATCATGGACGCGCACATCCGTGAAATGCTATTTGGCCTATGCAACTTTTCAACGTCATCTCTCGGAAGTCTGTTGGCGTGAGGCAACTCAGAAGGCTACAGGAAGAGATCGTGGTGATACTATGCGAGCTTGAGATGTACTTCCCGCCCGCATTCTTCGATGTTATGGTGCATCTGCTGGTCCATATCATGGACGATATCATCCAACTCGGGCCGACGTTCCTGCACAGCATGATGCCGTTCGAAAGGATGAATGGTGTCATCAAAGGATACGTTCGCAACATGTCACGTCCAGAGGGAAGCATATCCAGGGGCTTTTTGACCGAAGAGTGCATCTCCTACTGCACGAGTTATCTAGGCATCGAGAACCCCGTTGGTCTGCCCGTCAACAGGCACCTCGGCAGGCTCGCTGAATGGGGTCACCGTGAGGGTCGCCACGAAATGCATGTCGACTTCGAGGGTCGACTCGCCGACTTTGAAAGAGCAAACCTAGTCGCGCTACAACACATAGACGTGGTCGATCCTTGGGTGGTAGAGCACAAAACCTTTATTAAGAAGACGTACAATGATCGACACCAACAGAGGACGGACGGAGATATACTCAAAGAGCACAACTCATGTTTCACGCGTTGGTTCAAGCAGAAGCTTCTGTCGTACCCTTTACATGAGGATTCTTCCGCGGAAGAACAACTCATATTCGCCTTGTCACAGGGCGCCGAGCACAACCTGATGACCTATGAGGCGTACGATATCAACGGCTACACATTCTACACCGAGGCCAAGGACATGAAGAGCGATGGTTATCAGAACCCCGGGGTAACGATGGAATCCTACACCGGTAATGACAAGGACAGATACTACGGAAGGATCGAGGAGATCTGGGAGCTGAGCTACGCTGGAGAGAAGGTCCCGATGTTCCATGTCAGATGGGCGAAGAGCGTCCTAAAAGAAGACCGGTATTTCACCACCATGGTTATACCCGAAGCCAAATCCAAGACCGCGGGCGCAAACGTCACCGCGAAAAATGAGCCATGGGTACTGGCTTCCCAAGTGGACCAATGCTTCTTCATTACCGACCCGTCAAAGCCCAGTCGTGTTGTCGTGAGGAGAGGCAAAAGGAAGATCATCGGAATGGATGGAGTAGCCAATGAGCAAGACTTCGACAAGTACGGCGACCCGAGGATCGAACATGACGACGATGATGAAGTAGCAGCATACACCACAAGAAGAAGCAGGACCACCCTACCTAAAGGACGTCCGTTCCACAGAAGAACTCCATTTGCGAAAAAGAAGGGCAAGAAGATTGTGAACAGATAGCTAGCTAAGATCGATTGTATTTAAATCGTAGCCTTCATTTCTCGATTGTATTTCATGGGCTCTTTTTGAACTATCATGAATATTTTTAAATTTCATGGACACTCGATCTCGATCCCCCTCCATCTCGATCGCTATCCCACCTCGCCAGATCCGGTCCCCCTCGCCGCCGAGCACCCCCCGGTCCACCGGCCGCCGCCGCCGACCCCCCGCACCCTCGATTCCCCTACTCAACCGCCGCCGCCGACCCCCCGCACCCCTCCCCTACTCAACCGCCGCCGCCGACCCCCCGCACCCCGCGCACCCTCCCCCGCTCCACCGGCATTACTGTTTGATGATATTTTTAAAAAAATTATTACTGTCTTAGAAAAAAATATTACTATTATGATTTAAACAAGTTTGAACATATTTAAACACAAATAAGTATCAAACAACATTTTAAATGCATAAAAAAAATTGTGGAGCCTGGGAATCGAACCCAGGACCTCCTGGTGTGAGAACTGGCTGCTGACCAGTCGAGCTAGTAGAGGGAACTTGGTGTGGATCAGGTCAGGTGGAAGATAACCTGTTGGCTCGAGCAGAAATCAAAAAAAAAATACTAATGGCGCACCAGGGTGAGGTGCGCCATTAGTATGGATGTACTTATGGCGCACCGAGGGGTGGTGCGCCATTAGTATTGTGCCGCCCCATCCATATTTCCTCCCCGGCCCAAACCTATCCCCTCTCTCTCCCTCGCCCTCGCCCTCGATCCTCTTCCCCTCTCCTCTCCCGACGCCGCTACCCCGCCGCCTCGACGCCGCCCCGACGCCGCGACGCCGCCCCGTCGTCCTCGTTGGACGCCATCGCCCCGCCTCGTTGGATGCCATCGCCCCGCCTCGTTGGACGCCATCGCCCCGCCTCGTTGGACGCCATCGCCCTGAGGCCCCGACGTCGGCGCCGCTCTCCCCGTCGCCCCACCTCGTTGGACGCCATCGCCCCGCCGCCCTCGTCGCCGGTGGCCCGGACGCCGCCCCGTCCACACCACCGTCGCCGGAGCACCACCACCACCCGGACCTCGTCGCACCACCACCACCCGGACCTCGTCGCCCCGTCCACACCACCGCCCCCGTGAGCTCCCCCTCCTCCTCTCCCCCTCTCCCCCTCGCAAGCTGGATCTTCCTGCCGGTAGGAGGATTTCAACGGAGAGTGGCAGTAGATAGATCTAATCCCTGTAGTGCACATTCTGATTCAGTCATGTACTAAGCATTCAAATGTAAATCTGTTCAAGTGACAAAATTTATTAGATCCGCTAGCTAGTAGATGGATCTAATCCCTGCAGATTCAGTCACATTCAGATTCAGTCATGTACTTGGCATTCAAATAGTATAAATCTGTTCAAATGGCATAATTTACTTGCTGATAGATAGATAGCATATCCAAATACTCAGACATGTACTACTAATTTCTTTTTGGAGCTAGCGAAGAGATTAAAATCTATGTGAGATATTCATAGCCATGAAGCCCAGTAGCCTGTAGTTCACTAAACTTATAGCCCAAGACCCAATTTACATGCTATACCCTTCAGCAACATTGCTTGCTAGAACTACTGTCACATGTGCACTTGGCAGGTAACACTAACTAAACCTAGCATGCAAAAAGGATCACATGTTTTAGAGCAGTATCTTATACTACAACCTGAGGGTTTTCTTAGCTAAATTAGGCTATGTTCATTTTGTGTCAGCTACTTGCTGTCCATGTTAACTTCTTTTCATGGTACCCATAGATTTGACTTTCAGTGTTGGTGATTCTGCAGTTGCTGTAGACTACTATAGTGATGAGTGTCTAGCTTTTGTAATCTACACTTCTTGCATAAGGATTTGCATGTGCCTTTGTACCATGAGTAATTTGGGACTTGGGAATTGGTTCTTTCTTACTACAGTCTTGCTGCTATAGTATGGCTCTGTTCTTGGTGGAGTTTTCATTACTTGTTTTGTGTGGCTTAGGTTATATTTTAGTGGAATTTGTGTGATATGTTTGGCTGGAATCTGCTCTTTTCACAGTTATATTGTTGTCACTTTACAGCTTGCATGCTTGCCATACCAGACCATCAGTGTTCCGCTGTTATGATAAACTGTTCAATTCTTTTTCCGCTGTTATGATAAATGTTGAATGATACTGCTTGGAGATGCATATATTGTTTCACCTCTTCACATGCCAATGTATTTTCCATGTTGTGATGGAGGCCTTTTTTGCCTTGTCCACCCGAGAGGCCCTTGAGTTTGCTGGAATGTCGATTAACTTCCGTTCCGGCAAATTCGGGTACTCCATATGTCCTATTTTCAGCAAAGGTCATGCTGAAATTTTCCGTGAATTTTAGCATGACTTTGCTAAAAATAGGACATATGGGGTACTTGTGACTAATGCATGGGTGTCGACAAACCATTAATTATACAACCTTGGCTTTTAGGGTGCCTCGGTGTCGATAAAAACCGAAATGATGAAAGCTTAGGCTTTTAGGGTGCCTCGGCGTCGAAAAACCCTCAATGATAAAAGCTTAGCTTTTAGGATGCCTCGGTGTCGACAAACCCTAAATGATGAGACCATGATCTTGTTCCTTGACAATAACCAACTTTTTGACCAAACTTTGTTCCTATTTAGAGAGAAACATGGCCAACAACGATGAGGCCGGGGGTTCGGGCGGCAAGGCATTCTGGAGCTGTCCCAGGAGATGGAGGAACAACCTCACTTGTATGAGGACGCCGCCTTCCCCACCGATCCTGAGACCACTGATGGTGCCGCCGAGGATGACCCCACTGATGCCACCACTGATGGTGCCGCCGAGGATGCCACCACTGATGATGGCGGCGCACGCACAGATGGCAGCCAACCGAAGAGGCAACGGAAGGACCGGCGCCCGACCGTGCTCCGCACCCTCAAGGAGGAAGTTACTGAAGTGGACTCCGACGGGAATCCAACGGCGCCCGAACGAATAGTCAAGGGGTACTCGCTTCAGCTCGGGTGCATTCTCCGGAGCACCATCTCGATCAACACCGAGAACCTGAGGCATCCTGACCGAGGGAATTTGCGCAACCTCCTCTTCACGAAGCTGCACGAACGATACAAGTTCCCCGCTGAATTTGAAAACACAAGCCTCAAAGGGAATAAAGTGAACAATGCTGCCCTCACGAAGATGAGCAAGGCCCTGTCTACTTGGAAAAGCAATGTGAAGAGAATGATCGAGAAAGGTGAGAGTTATGAGAAGATCAAGGAGAAAAATCCTTCGATCACCGAAGATGACTACAACGACTTCAAGATCAATTGCTCGAGCACCGCAAACTCCGAATCAAGTCAGTGGGGGAAAGAAATGCGGGAGCTGAACTTAGGGGAACACACACTCGGTCCCGGCGGTTACAGAGTGGCGGAGCCTATATGGGACAAGGAGGAGGCGGACCGTGCCGAGCAAGGCCTACCGCCCCTCTTCGATAAATACGGTGACAAGCAGACCAGGAACTTTGTCAGGGCCCGGTACAAGAAGGACCCGAAAACAAAGGAGCTTACCAAGGATCCGAAGACCAGGGCGCTTGAGCTTGTTCTGGTAAGGAATACACCCCCGCGTAATTAGCTCCATATGGTTGCATTCTAATTAATGAAGCCAAATTTCTAAATGGTTCACATTCCTTCCGCAGGCGACTGAAAGCAGTAGCACGGGGTCGACTAAGAGCAACCCTTGGGACACCACTCTAAATAGGGCGTTGAATGTAATGAAGAACAAGGATAAGCTCAGTAAGCCGACGTCAGCTGGTCGTGTGGCCGGCAAAGGCTTGTCGACAAAATGGTCGTCATACTATAACACTGGTGGGCGAAAGGAGAAAAAGACCAGCTCAGAAAGCCAGGCACACGAGGTTCAAGAACTCAAGGCACAGGTGGCGCGGATTCCAGAGATTGTCCAAGAGCAAGTGCAACAACAACTCAGAGCGACGATCACCGCCATTGTGCCTACCTTGATCGAGGGGTTGAGTGCGTGGATTGCGGGCGTCCAACAGGGGCCGCCCCCGATTCCTAGCTTCACGGCCAGCAACTCGCAGAACACGATGGCGGGGCCATTGGTGTCTCCGGCGGAGGCGGCATTGGTGTCTCCGACGTGGGCTCGGGAGCTTAATGCACCCGGGTGTACGCCGGCCGCCACCTCTGCAGCAAGCGGCCCCTCCGTCAACTGCACGCCCGCCGTTGGCGGTGCCTCGACATTAGCCGAGCTCGACGCCATCATCACGGTAACTTATTAAACCTCTCTCGGCCGAGGACTTCATCTCCTTGCCTTTGACTGGGCATCCCTGACGCCCTACATGTTTTCGCAGGGCGCCGCCGACGTTCCGTGCACTCTCCTGCACTTCGTGAACAACGAGTTGGTCGATGTCGCCAAGGGAAAAATCGTTCCACGGTACCCAGATGCCACCCAACTTGTTTAGGGTTCAATTGGTTCGGGTGTCGCCAGGCTGCGACGAGTTGTTACCTCCGATTCGACCCGTCGGGGCCGACGATGATGACGTGATGACCCTCAGCGCCTGCCTGAGCTGGCCCCTACTTTGGCCAAAGAGCCAGATTCGTTTGGGGGCGGGGGCACCACCCCAAAGACAACACTGCCAGTCGTGCTGGTGCCAAGTCAGCCCCATGGCAAGACCGCCGCAACGGTGCTGGACATCCCTATGCCACTGGATCCAAACATGCATATGGCACAGGATCAGAACGACGATGACGACGATACATTTGGCAACGTCGATCAGTACTTTGCCGATCATGGGTACGGTGGCGACTTCATGGGGCCTCCTTCTGAAGAACCCAACCCAAAAAAAGACGTGCGCGATCTAGCTGGTACCGCGGAGAAGCCAAGTTGCAACATGCGTTGTCTGCAGTTCAGCTCTCAGGAGACGCCTCCAGCTGCCGACTTCACCGAGCCTCAGATAGGCGAGGTGCGAAATATTATCAGCCCCAACACACTCAAGAAGGCGGTCTGTGAGCAGAACTCGGTCCCATTACAGGAGAAGAAGAAGGCACGCAAAAGAAAGACTAACAAGGGTGCGGGCCAGCCGGCACCGAGTACGATCCGTGCTCAGGACGGGCCACCTTCACCTGAGGATTTAATGAGGAGGCTACATGTGGCGGGTAGGCCGATGCTACCGAGAAATATGCTCGATGCTGCAACCGGTGCTATGCGGAGTCTGCATGACAGTGTTCTTTCTTTGGAGAAGCGGCGTCTCAGAGAGAAGGATGTGGCATACCCGGTTTTCGCGGCCAAGGTGCCAGAGGGCAAGGGCTTTGTGGATAACTCCATCGGGGGTACGATCGTCCTGCGGTTTGATGACATCCACGCTATGTTGAACCTTCATCGGCTGCACTACACCTTCATTCGGCTATTTTCGCTAAGTATGGAGATGCGGATCATTCGCGACAAGACCCTGGACATCGTGATAGTCGACCCCTTCTACATGCGTGCCAAGATCTTGGGCAGCGCTGGGGACCGGCAAGTCGCGAGTTCTTACCTCGAAGGCGTCATTCTGGCAAACCAAGATAAGGATAACTTCCTCGTGCCTTACTTTCCCGAGTAAGTCCTCCCCTCAACCACCCCGTAACATATGAATTCTTAGATTTTGATCGTTTTTCTTTTAACATTCCGTGTTTTCTGCAGTGACACACATTGCACGCTCATCCTCCTAAGCCCCAAATATTCCATGGCCACGTATTTCGACCCGGACCGTCATTCGAACATAGACTACACAAATGTCAAGAAGGTTCTTGATGATGTTCTCCCCGGCTACGCCAAATCTGGAGGCACCTTCACCAGGCCTATTCGTAAGTACGGCAAGCACGTGTTCTCCCACAATACGATGTTCTGCTGCGTCAAGCAGCCGCCTGGCGGTCAGAAGGGTGCCTACTACGCCATCCATCACATGCGGGCGATCGTACGGGACCAACATCAACTTCTGCTACCGAGTAAACTCAAAGATTGGGCCGCGAGCGTGTCGGCAATCCAGGACGCGGACATCAGACAAGAATTCTTTCGCATCCAGTCGGAGTTTGCGGAAATCATCCATCAAGATGTCCTTCGTACCTCGGGGCAGTTCTACCTCAGAAATCAACCGTCCAACAGTGACATCGACACAATGCTACAAATGCAGGCTGACAACGACCGTTATTTCATGACTCCCACGATAGACGGCGGCTTCATCCACGCTCCGGTCCCTTGAGTCGAGTCGAAAGCAGTGATGCTGTGTCTAGTTCTGAAACATCGATTGGCTCATGTTGTAATTAAACTTTAATGAACTTGTAGTATGTCTCTTTGGTTTCGAGAGTCGTTCAACTTAGATGTAATCGATGCTATTAATGTCTTGCTTTTCTCTTCCGATCGTTCTGTTGCATACTTATATATTGCTTATGTATTGTCTGTGAATTGGTACTAACGTTTCGTTTGGCTAGTGCATAGTGATGTCGTCGTATGTCGTGTACAAGGGTAAGGTTCCCGGAGTCTACGACGACTGGGAGGAGTGTCGGAGACAGGTTCACCGATTCAGCGGTAACAGTTACAAAGGGTACACCACTAGGGCCGAGGCCGAATCTAGATACGCCCGCTATCTAGCGGGAGAGGGGAGGGAGCGTTGGAGGAACCGGATGAAGACGAGTTTCATCGTGATGATGCTCATCGTGATGACCGCAGCTCTCTTCTATGTGATGGTAGTTTAGATGATTGATATCGACTTGCAATGTGAAGACAAACTCGCTACTCGCGGTCTCGAGACTTGTAATATAATGTTCTATCTTTGTTCGGTCTTTTCAATTCGGAGACTAATATGATGAATTGTATTCGGAGACTAATATGATGAATTGTATTCAGAGACTAATCTTCTATTGTATTCAATGAATCTGTTGTTGATGTGTGCTGTCTATATTTTGTCCAATTATACATTTTGTAACCTGTGCAAAAAACAGAAAATAAAAAAATAAAAAAAGCTAATATTCATACTAATGGCACATCACATCACAGTGCGCCATCAATATGCCAAAGGATACTAACGGCGCATCATTAAAGAGTGCGCCATTAGTATGCCAAAGTTACTAATGGCGCATCTTGTTGTTGTGCGCCATTAGTATGCCAAAGCACCTGGGTATACATGGCCCCCTGGGAGGCATACTAATGGCGCATCACATCACAGTGCGCCATTAGTATGCCAAAGGATACTAATGGCGCATCATTAAACAGTGCGCCATTAGTATGCCGAAGTTACTAATGGCGCATCTTGTTGTTGTGCGCCATTAGTATGCCAAAGCACCTGGGTATACATGGCCCCCTGGGAGGCATACTAATGGCGCACTATTGTATATACTAATGGCGCATCTGAGGTGCGCCATTAGTATACCAGATACTAATGGCGCACCAGTGGTGCGCCATTAGTAAAATATACTAATGGCGTGGCACTAATGGCGCACCTCTAATGCGCCATTAATGGCCAAATTAGGTGCACCATTAGTAGGACTTTTCCTAGTAGTGAGGTATTGACATACCGACGATCGAATCTCGGGCAGGTAACATACCGATGACAAAGGGAACAACGTATGTTGTTATGCGGTCTGACCGATAAAGATCTTCGTAGAATATGTAGGAGCCAATATGAGCATCCAGGTTCCGCTATTGGTTATTGACCGGAGACATGTCTCGGTCATGTCTACATAGTTCTCGAACCCGTAGGGTCCGCACGCTTAAAGGTCGGTGACGATTGTAATTAGGGATTTTGTGTTTTGATGTACCGAAGGTTGTTTGGAGTCCCGGATGTGATCATGGACATGACGAGGAGTCTCGAAATGGTCGATATGTAAAGATTGATATATTGGAAGCATATATTTGGATATCGGAAATGTTCCGAGCGAAATCGGGATTTTACCGGAGTACCGGGGGGTTACCGGAACCCCCCAGGGGTTATTGGGCCTACATGGGCCATAAGGGAGAAGAGGAGGGCCGGCCAGGGCAGGCCACGCGCCCCCTCCCTCCTAGTCTGAATAGGACAAGGAAGGGGGGGGGGCGCCCCCTTTCCTCTTTCTCCCTTCCTCCTTCCTTTTCCAACAAGGCAAGAGGGGGCAGTCCTACTCCCGGTTGGAGTAGGACTCCTCCAGGCGCACCCATAGGGCCGGCCGCACCTCCCCCTCTCCCTCCTTTATATACTGAGGCAAGGGGGCACCCCATGAGACACAAGTTGATCCTCGTGATCGTTCCTTAGCCGTGTGCGGTGCCCCCTTCCACCATATTTCACCTCGGTCATATCATAGCGGTGCTTAGGCGAAGCCCTGCGTCGGAAGAACATCATCACCATCATCACGCCGTCGTGCTGACAAAACTCTCCCTCAACGTTTTGTTGGATCGGAGCTCGAGAGACGTCACCGAGTTGAACGTGTGCAGAACTCGGAGTTGCCGTACGTTTGGTACTTGGATCGGTCGGATCGGGAAGACGCACGACTAATTCCTCTATGTTGTGTCAATGCTTTCGTTGCCGGTCTATGAGGGTAGGTAGACAACACTCTCCCCTCTTGTTTCTATGCATCACCATGATCTTGCGTGTGCGTAGGAAAATTTTGAAATGACTACGTTCCCCAACAGTGGTATCAGAGCCTAGGTTTTATGCGTTGATGTTGTGCACTAGTAGAACACAAGTGAGTTGTTGGGCGATATAAGTCATACTGCTTACCAGCATGTCATACTTTGGTTTGGCGGTATTGTTGGATGAAGCGGCACAAACCGACATTACGCGTACGCTTACGCGAGACTGGTTCTACCGACGTGCTTTGCACACAGGTGGCTGGCGGGTGTCAGTTTCTCCAACTTTAGTTGAACCAAGTGTGGCTACGCCCGGTCCTTGCGAAGGTTAAAACAACACCAACTTGACAAACTATCGTTGTGGTTTTGATGCGTAGGTAAGAATGGTTCTTGCTAAGCCCGTAGCAGCCACGTAAAACTTGCAACAACAAAGTAGATGACGTCTAACTTGTTTTTGCAGGGCATGTTGTGATGTGATATGGTCAAGACATGATGCTAAATTTTATTGTATGAGATGATCATGTTTTGTAACTGAGTTATCGGCAACTGGCAGGAGCCATATGGTTGTCACTTTATTGTATGCAATGCAATTGCGCTGTAATGCTTTACTTTATCACTAAGCGGTAGCGATAGTCGTGGAAGCATAAGATTGGCGAGACGACAACGATGCTACGATGGTGATCAAGGTGTCGCGCCGGTGATGATGGTGATCATGAAGGTGCTTCGGAGATGGAGATGGCCATATCATATCACTTATATTGATTGCATGTGATGTTTATCTTTTATGCATCTTATCTTGCTTTGATTGATGGTAGCATTATAAGATGGTCCCTCACTAAATTATCAAAGTATAAATGTTCTCCCTGAGTATGCACCATTGCAAAAGTTCTTCGTGCTGAGACACCACGTGATGATCGGGTGTGATAGGCTCTACGTTCAAATACAACGGGTGCAAAACAGTTGCACACGCGGAATACTCAGGTTTAACTTAACGAGCCTAGCATATAACAGATATGACCTCGGAACACGGAGACCGAAAGGTCGAGTGTGAATCATATAGTAGATATGATCAATATATTGATGTTCACCATTGATACTACTCCATCTCACATGATGATCGGAGATGGTTTAGTTGATTTGGATCACGTGATCACTTAAAGGATTAGAGGGATATCTTTCTAAGTGGGAGTTCTTAAGTAATATGATTAATTGAACTTAAATTTATCATGAACTTAGTACCTGATAGTATCTTGCATGTCTATGTTTGATTGTAGATAGATGGCTCGTGCTATTGTTCCGTTGAATTTTAATGCGTTCCTTGAGAAAGCAAAGTTGAAAGATGATGGTAGCAATTACACGGACTGGGTTCGTAACTTGAGGATTATCCTCATTGCTGCACAGAAGAATTACGTCCTGGAAGCACCGCTAAGTGCCAAGCCTGCTGCAAGAGCAACACCAGATGTTATGAACGTCTGGCAGAGCAAAGCTGATGACTACTCGATAGTTCAGTGTGCCATGCTTTACGGCTTAGAACCGGGTCTTCAACGACGTTTTGAACGTCATGGAGCATATGAGATGTTCCAGGAGTTGAAGTTAATATTTCAAGCAAATGCCCGGATTGAGAGATATGAAGTCTCCAATAAGTTCTATAGCTGCAAGACGGAGGAGAATAGTTCTGTCAGTGAACATATACTCAAAATGTCTGGGTATCATAATCACTTGACTCAACTGGGGGTTAATCTTCCTATTGATAGTGTCATTGACAGAGTTCTTCAATCACTGCCACCAAGCTACAAAAGCTTCATGATGAACTATAATATGCAAGGGATGAATAAAACTATTCCTGAGCTCTTTGCGATGCTAAAAGCCGCGGAGGTAGAAATCAAGAAGGAGCATCAAGTGTTGATGGTCAATAAGACCACCAGTTTCAAGAAAAAGGGTAAAGGGAAGAAGAAAGGGAACTTCAAGAAGAACAGCAAACAAGTTGCTGCTCAGGAGAAGAAACCCAAGTCTGGACCTAAGCCTGAGACTGAGTGCTTCTACTGCAAGCAGACTGGTCACTGGAAGCGGAACTGCCCCAAGTATTTGGCGGATAAGAAGGATGGCAAAGTGAACAAAGGTATATGTGATATACATGTTATTGATGTGTACCTTACTAATGCTCGCAGTAGCACCTGGGTATTTGATACCGGTTCTGTTGCTAACATTTGCAACTCAAAATAGGGGCTACGGATTAAGCAAAGATTGGCTAAGGACGAGGTGACGATGCGCGTGGGAAATGGTTCCAAAGTCGATGTGATCGCGGTCGGCACGCTACCTCTACATCTACCTTCGGGATTAGTATTAGACCTAAATAATTGTTATTTGGTGTCAGCGTTGAGCATGAACATTATATATGGATCTTGTTTGATGCGAGACGGTTATTCATTTAAATCAGACAATAATGGTTGTTCTATTTATATGAATAATATCTTTTATGGTCATGCACCCTTGAAGAGTGGTCTATTTTTTATGAATCTCGATAGTACTGATACACATATTCATAATGTTGAAAACAAAAGATGCAGAGTTGATAATGATAGTGCGACTTATTTGCGGCACTGCCGTTTAGGTCATATCGGTGTAAAGCGCATGAAGAAACTCCATACTGATGGACTTTTGGATCCACTTGATTATGAATCACTTGGTACTTGCAAACTGTGCCTCATGGGTAAGATGACTAAAACGCCGTTCTCCGGTACTATGGAGAGAGCAACAGATTTGTTGGAAATCATACATACAGATGTATGTGGTCCAATGAATGTTGAGGCTCGTGGCGGATATCGTTATTTTCTCACCTTCACAGATGATTTAAGCAGATATGGGTATATCTACTTAATGAAACATAAGTTTGAAACATTTGAAAAGTTCAAAGAATTTCAGAGTGAAGTTGAAAATCATCGTAACAAGAAAATAAAGTTTCTACGTTCTGATCGTGGAGGAGAATATTTGAGTTACGAGTTTGGTCTACATTTGAAACAATGCGAAATAGTTTCGCAACTCACGCCACCCGGAACACCACAGCGTAATGGTGTGTCTGAATGTCGTAATCGTACTTTATTAGATATGGTACGATCGATGTCTCTTACTGATTTACCGTTATCGTTTTGGGGTTATGCTTTAGAGACGGCTGCATTCACGTTAAATAGGACACCATCAAAATCCGTTGAGACGATGCCTTATGAACTGTGGTTTGGCAAGAAACCAAAGTTGTCGTTTCTGAAAGTTTGGGGCTATGATGCTTGTGTGAAAAAGCTTCAACCTGATAAGCTCGAACCCAAATCGAAGAAATGTGTCTTCATAGGATACCCAAAGGAGACTGTTGGGTACACCTTCTATCACAGATCCGAAGGCAAGACTTTTGTTGCTAAATTCGGAGTTTTTCTAGAGAAGGAGTTTCTCTCGAAAGAAGTGAGTGGGAGAAAAGTAGAACTTGATGAGGTAATTGTACCTGCTCCCTTATTGGAAAGTAGTACATCACAGAAACAGGTTTCTGTGATACCTACACCAATTAGTGATGAAGCTAATGATAATGATCATGAAACTTCAGATTAAGTTACTACCGAACCTCGTAGATCTACCAGAGTAAGATCCGCACCAGAGTGGTACGGTAATCCTATTCTGGAAGTCATGCTACTAGATCATGATGAACCTACGAACTATGAAGAAGCGATGGTGAGCCCAGATTCCGCAAAATGGCTAGAAGCCATGAAATCTGAGATGGGATCCATGTATGAGAACAAAGTGTGGACTTTGGTTGACTTGCCCGTTGATCGACAAGCAATTGAGAATAAATGGATCTTCAAGAAGAAGACTGATGCTGACGGT
The DNA here is from genome assembly GCF_018294505.1 of Triticum aestivum. Lineage (NCBI taxonomy): Eukaryota > Viridiplantae > Streptophyta > Magnoliopsida > Poales > Poaceae > Triticum > Triticum aestivum. The sequence continues at coordinate 321,696,592 of NC_057803.1, read as the reverse complement.
AATGTTACTGTCTACAAAGCTCGACTTGTTGCAAAAGGTTTTCAACAAGTTCAAGGGATTGACTATGTTGAGACCTTCTCACCCGTAGCGATGCTTAAGTCTGTCCGAATCATGTTAGCAATTGCCGCATTTTATGATTATAAAATTTGGCAAATGGATGTCAAAACTGCATTCCTGAATGGATTTCTAGAAGAAGAGTTGTATATGATGCAACTAGAAGGTTTTATCGATCCAAAGGGAGCTAACAAAGTGTGCAAACTCCAGCGGTCCATTTATGGACTGGTTCAAGCCTCTCGGAGTTGGAATAAACACTTTGATAGTGTGATCAAAGCATTTGGTTTTGTACAGAGTTTTGGAGAAGCCTGTATTTACAAGAAAGTGAGTGGGAGCTCTGTAGCATTTCTGATATTATATGTAGATGGCATATTATTGATTGGAAATGATATAGAATTTCTGGATAGCATAAAGGGATACTTGAATAAGAGTTTTTCAACGAAAGACCCCGGTGAAGCTGCTTACATATTGGGCATTAAGATCTATAGAGATAGATCAAGACGCTTAATTGGACTTTCACAAAGTACATACCTGTACAAGGTTTTGAAGAAGTTCAAAATGGATCAAGCAAAGAAAGGGTTCTTGCCTGTGTCACAAGGTGTGAAGTTGAGTAAGACTCAATGTCTGACCACCGCAGAAGATAGAGAGAAAATGAAAGATGTTCCCTATGCTTCAGCCATAGGCTCTATCATGTATGCAATGTTGTGTACAGACCTGATGTGTGCCTTGCTATAAGTATAGCAGGGAGGTACCAAAGTAATCCAGGAGTGGATCACTGGACAACGGTCAAGAACATCCTGAAATACCTGAAAAGGACTAAGGATATGTTTCTCGTATATGGAGGTGACAAAGAGCTCATCGTAAATGGTTACGTTGATGCAAGCTTTGACACTGATTCGGACGATTCTAAATCGCAAATCGTATACGTCTTTTTACTGAATGGTGGAGCTGTCAGTTGGTGCAGTTCTAAACAAAGCGTCGTGGCGGGATCTACGGAAGCAGCAAATGAAGGGGTCTGGATGAAGGAGTTCATATCCGATCTAGGTGCCATACCTAGTGCATCGGGTCCAATGAAAATCTTTTGTGACAATACTGGTGCAATTGCCTTGGCGAAGGAATCCAGATTTCACAAGAGAACCAAGCACATCAAGAGAGGCTTCAATTCCATTCGAGATTTAGTCCAAGTGGGAGACATAGAAATTTGCAAGATACATATAGATCTGAATGTTGCAGACCCGCTGACTAAGCCTCTTCCACGAGCAAAACATGATCAGCACCAAGGCTCCATGGGTGTTAGAATCATTACTGTGTAATCTAGATTATTGACTCTAGTGCAAGTGGGAGACTGAAGGAAATATGCCCTAGAGGCAATAATAAAGTTATTATTTATTTCCTTATATCATGATAAATGTTTATTATTCATGCTAGAATTGTATTAACCAGAAACATAATACATGTGTGAATACATAGACAAAACAGAGTGTCACTAGTATGCCTCTACTTGACTAGCTCGTTGATCAAAGATGGTTATGTTTCCTAACCATAGACATGAGTTGTCATTTGATTAACGAGATCACATCATTAGGAGAATGATGTGATTGACTTGACCCATTCCGTTAGCTTAGCACTTGATCGTTTAGTTTGTTGCTATTGTTTTCTTCATAACTTATACATGTTCCTATGACTATGAGATTATGCAATTCCCGTTTATCGGATGAACAATTTGTGTGCTACCATATGTCACAACGTAACTGGGTGATTATAAAGGTGCTCTACATGTGTCTCCGAAGGTACTTGTTGGGTTGGCGTATTTCGAGATTAGGATTTGTCACTCCGATTGTCGGAGAGGTATCTCTGGGCCCTCTCGGTAATGCACATCACTTAAGCCTTGCAAGCATTGCAACTAATAAGTTAGTCGCGGGATGATGTATTAAGGAACTAGTAAAGAGACTTGCTGGTAATGAGATTGAACTAGGTATTGAGATACCGACGATCGAATCTCGTGCAGGTAACATACCGATGACAAAGGGAACAACGTATGTTGTTATGCGGTCTGACCGATAAAGATCTTTGTAGAATATGTAGGAGCCAATATGAGCATCCAGGTTCCACTATTGGTTATTGACCGAAGACATGTCTCGGTCATGTCTACATAGTTCTCGAACCCGTAGGGTCCGCACGCTTAAAGTTCGATGACGATCGTAATTAGGGTTTTTGTGTTTTGATGTACCGAAGGTTGTTCGGAGTCCCGGATGTGATCATGGACATGACGAGGAGTCTCGAAATGGTCAATACATAAAGATTGATATATTGGAAGCCTATATTTGGATATCGGAAACGTTCCGGGTGAAATCGGGATTTTACCGGAGTACTGGGGAGTTACCGGAACCCTCCCGGGGGTTATTGGGCCTACATGGGCCATAAGGGAGAAGAGGAGGGCCGGCCAGGGCAGGCCGCGCGCCCCCTCCACCTAGTCCGAATAGGACAACGAAGGGGGGGCGGCGCCCCCCTTTCCTCTTTCTCCCTTCCTCCTTCCTTTTCCAACAAGGCAAGAGGGGGGCGTCCTACTCCCGGTTGGAGTAGGACTCCTCCAGGCGCACCCATAGGGCCGGCCGCACCTCCCCCTCTCCCTCCTTTATATACTGAGGCAAGGGGGCGCCCCATGAGACACAAGTTGATCCTCGTGCTCATTCCTTAGCCGTGTGCGGTGCCCCCTCCCACCATATTTCACCTCGGTCATATCATAGCGGTTCTTAGGCGAAGCCCTGCGTCGGTAGAACATCATCACCGTCATCACGCCGTCGTGCTGACGAAACTCTCCCTCAATGTTTTGCTGGATCGGAGGTCGAGGGACGTCATCGAGTTGAACGTGTGCAGAACTCGGAGGTGCCGTACATTCGGTACTTGGATCGGTCGGATCGGGAAGACGTATGACTACTTCCTCTACCTTGTGTCAACGCTTCCGTTGCCGGTCTATGAGGGTACGTAGACAACACTCTCCCCTCTCATTGCTATGCATCACCATGATCTTGCATGTGCGTAGGAAAATTTTGAAATTACTACGTTCCCCAACACCACCATGCTTTTTGGGTTTGCAGACCATGTCCCATGCAACAAGGGAGTTGCACTTGTCCCCTTGTTCTGTCTTTTTGGTCCAGAGACATCTCCTTCTGATTTTATCGAGCATCTCAATCAGCTTGGGTGAGAACTTGAGTGTGCACATGGCGTAAATGAGGAGGGATGTGACGGTAGCATTCAGCCAAGAAAGTTTGCCACCGTAGGACATCATTGCGATCGTGGAGGTGAGGCGACGTTCAGCACTGCAAACTAGGGGCATTAGATCAAGTATGGTTGGTTTAATCTCTCTAGAGGTAGCCCAAGGTAAGTAAAGGGCATGGATCCAACTGAACACCCAAATAGGTTCGCAAATGCCAAGGCAGTTTCCTCCAACAGGTTGATTGGGATCAGTGTAGACTTGTGAAAGTTAATTCGGAGGCAGATGGAGGAAGCATAGTGCACAAGGATTTCTTTGATGACTGCGGCTTGCTGAGGGCATGCAGGCATGGCCAGTATCGTGTCGTCGGCATATTGGATTACCGGATAGTCCGTTTGGCCAACACAAGGGAAGGCCAGCTGGATTTTGCCTTGTCTAAAGGCATCATTAATAGCTTCTTGGAGGAGATCAGCCGCAATGACGAAGATCAAGGGGGAGAGCGGGCCCCCCTGTCGTACACCGGTGCAGCAGTGAAATTGTCGGCCGGGCACACCATTCAATAGATCCGATGAACACCCTATCGAGAAGATGCGTTTAATCCAGGACAACCACTTATCGTTGAATCCCATGTGTTTCATAATATTCAACATGGGAGCATGTTCAATTGTATCGAAGGCTTTAGCGAAGTCCAGTTTCAGCAAGATAATTTGCTTCTTCGATGCATGTCATTGGTGTATATATTGGAAGGCCCAGGTTAGGCAGTCCTGTATCGTTCTCCCTTTTATAAAACCATATTGGTTCTTGTGGATAATCTTTAGAATGACCTGTTGCAGACGATTGGCAAGTAGCTTAGTAATCATCTTAAGGCAACAATTGAGGAGAGTGATCGGGCGGTAGTCATTGACAGTTTCCGGCGAGATGGACTTTGGAATCAATGTTATCAGGCCATCGTATACTAGTGAGATCCAAGTCCCCCAGGTGGAAAGCTTCACAAAGGTTGTAAAAGTCATGTTTGATAATGGGCCAACATGCTTTAAGGAATGCACCACTGAATCCATCCAGGCCTGGTGCATGATCGTCCGGCATTTCTTTAATAACCGCATCAATCTCATCGTGGGTAAATGGCTCAGTTAGCTGGTCTAGGTCATCGTGGTGTTGCAGAACATTAGGTAAATTAAATTTCATTTGTGCAGGTCGCGAAGTACCCAGGCGACCAATATATGTTTGGAACAGAAGCGCTTCTTTTCCGTCGTGACTGTCAATGAGGAAGCCGTCTTCTTTTCTGAAGCTTGCAATGTTGTTGCGGCGATATCTTTCAGTGGCAACAGCCTGAAAAAAATTGGTATTCTCATCCCCGAACTTGATCCATCTAATTGTGCAACGCTTCTTCCAGTACTGGTTTTGACATTTAAGGAGTCGCAGCAAGTGTTTCTTGATGATATTCCAGAAGTTTTCTTCGGGAATAGATAGTGCTTTGTTATTCTCAAGTTCATCCAGTTGCGCCAGGGTTTCATTGCAATTAGCAATGGCTACAGATAGTCGGGAAAGGTTTTTGCTCCAGATTTTTAGGGTGTGGCGCAGAGCTTTGAATTTACGACAGAGAATAGTCACAGCATTTTGTGCTCTAACTGGTCTATTCCAAACATCTTGGACAAGATCCATGAAGCCAGGGTGCAAAATCCAAAAGGGCTCAAACAAAACACCTTGCTACGAGGGATGCAAGTTTGGATGGAAATAATGCAGGGTATATGGTCGGAGACAGGCTTACCAAGAGGCTTGACCATGGTATTGGGGTACACATTGGTCCAATGCAACGAGGTAAAGAACCAGTCTAGTTGTTCAAGTAGTGGATCTTGCTGCATATTGCTCCAAGTATATGATCGACCCTTGATAGGTAGTTCAATAAGGCTCTGCTTGCGGATAATATCACTGAACGTGCACATGTCATTCGGGCACCCCCAGCTTGTTTCTATTATCAGACGCACGAATGTAATTGAAATCGCCAATTAGGAGCCAATCTTGCGAGCTAGGTATATCCAGATTATAAAGCCAATTGGTAAATGTAATATGCGCGTCACCTGAACATGGGCGATAAATATTAACTAGCATCCAAGAATGAGACGATAAAGTGCTAGTAAAATTAATGACCAAGGCAAAATCAGACGAGAACACCACATCACCAGTAAACATAGAGCTTTTCCATATAGTAAGCAAGCCACCTGAAGCTCCTTGAGATGGGACATATGCAAACTGATCAAATTGTCTAGGGCAACAGGATTTAATAAAGGATAACTCAAAAGAGGTTTTCTTTGTCTCTTGGATGCAAACAAATGAGCAACCACTGGATCTAATGGCGTTATTCAGTGCAAGCTGTTTATCATCAGAATTGATGCCACAGATGTTCCAACAAAGCACTTCCCAGCTACGCAAAAGGGACATAGAGAATAAAGGACTAGGCCCTGGAGGGCCCATCCTCAGCAGGCATATCAACATTAGCCGGAGTACCAGGGTGATCGATTGAAGCAGTAGATGGAGCAGGTGCCGCAGTGAGAAGATCTCCAGTCAGTTCAGCCGCGAGAACAACACACTTGTTAATACCAATCGCCTGAAGGACATGGACAGGAGTAGGAGGAACATCTTCAGAGGTCGAGTCGATGGCCGAGGAAGAGGATCCAATCGAAGGAACCAGCCTGGGCTTAACCTTGGAGTTGGTGGTGCGGGTTTCAATCACCTGGTTGACCTTGAAGCCATTGTATTTGTTGGAGCGGTTGCTTCGACGCATTTCAACAGTGGAGGTAGGAGCAGGTGCCCGAGCCCGACGACCACGAGTCAACAGTAAGAACTACCGGTTCCAGGATGGAGTACAGAGCAGTAAGACCAGCAGGCTCGGCAAAGGAGTTGACAACAGTGGCAAACATATCCTGGTTAGTCCTGTCGCTGTGACTGTCAGTCTGGGGCGGTAAGGTGCCAGTCTCGACCAAAGGCATAGGCGGAGAAGAAGCTAGAGGGGTAACTGCAATTTGGGCAGCGTCAGTCGTAGAGGGCAATAGAAGCTGTGTGTTCTGCAGAGAATTTTCAAAAATATCGTCGAGGACCACAAAGGACATTTGAGGAGATGGCAGCTGGGAAAGAACAATGCCATTGTCGTCGGAGGACACCAACACCAAAACTTGCACATTTGTAGAGCGCATACCGTAGCCTGAACTCCACGGACCAATGGTGGCCAATGCAGGGTGCATAGCGTGGAAGATGAAGTTATTCAAGAGCTGCCTGGGAATTGGGTCTGACAGCAGAAGGTTCAGCAGGTCTGATCCATTGGCCGAGAGGCCAAAGTGAATGCCATTGTTTTGCATGCTAACAGTAATGTTCAGTGCATCCTGGGCTTCAGGCAAGGCTGGTTCAGTGATAGGAAGCAAAAGCAGAGCATCTTCAGTTGATACAGAGCTGTCATCAGAGGAGGAGAAGGTGTCATTCCAAGCCTCCATTGGGTTTTCTGAAATATTATCCTCCGGAATGATACCATGCTGGAAGGTGAGTCCCTGAGCTGCTAGCCAGGCTTGATAATTGACAAGATGGTGAGGAAGGGGAGGCAGATGATGAGCCGGAGGAGCTGCCCATTGCCCCCAACCACCATTGTTCTGAGGAGGTGCATTGCCCTGGTTGGCATTGTCAGCATTGGGAGCTCCATTTTGCACTAACCAGTTGTGCACCTGTTGTTGATACAGCTGCTCAGCAGTCATCTCAGGACCAAACAGAGGATGAGGATTTCCATCAGCTGGTGGATCTTCTTCGCCAGGAGGGAGCACTTCAGGTAGCAGGCCATTCTAGTCATTGCTTCTGAGGATTGTGATCTGAACAGTCCAGCAATCCCTGGCACCACCCAGCTGCCAGATAATGAAACTTTTGGGGATCAGACAGAGACGTAGAACACAGGCTTTTATGAGCATAAACCTCCTATCCTGCCGCGGGTTATACCAGCTAACAAGGGAACCATAGCCACCTAGGGCTTTAGTGATGTAATAATCCGTCTGATAGTCGTAAGGGAATCCGAAGAACATGAGCCAGACCTCAGGGCCAAAAGAGGTGGTGCGGCGATTCAGAGCTTCATTGTTCGGCACAAAAGTAATCAGAAGATCTTCTTCATCAAGTTCAAGAGGAGTATTGATCGCAGAGTCGCGCAAGAAAGAGTCCGCAAATCCAAATATACCAATGCCAAAAGGGTGGTCACTTGATTCAGTAGTAAAAAGTTGTGATTCATGGAGCAGACCTTGGACCATGTTGCGGATGGCCGTGCGGCGATGCAGGGGGACATATGCACTGGCTTCAGCGACGGCGAGGAACTCGTGGTTGAGCGGTGGGATGGGTCCGACAACCATGCCACTGCGGACGACGCGGTCTGCCGGTGTCAGGACCCCGATTCCAAGTCACATCGATCTAGCCGGTAACACCTCGTATCACATTGCGGCCTCACGCACGGTATCCCCACAGGTGTCGCCTTACCATGGCCCGGGACTGTTTGCGCCTTTTGGCTCACGTATATGATAGTGTCGCTAGCATCCATATGATAGAGAACCCGAGCCGACATGGCTAGTCGTGAACCCAAAGCGGCACAGACGTATGGGGACAGGCATACATGAATAACGTCGATCATGTCGGTCATCAGCGAGTGAATCCGGGCTGTAGCACTGGGCTAACAGGAGTCCAGGGAACCCAGGCTGTAGCAGGCTAGGCAGGACTCCGGAAGTCACCACGTGACATTTCCCCGAAGGGACAGACATAGGAACAATGTGAAACACATGCCGGCCAGTCAAGTGTCCTGAGCAGTAGTGCTGGGCTAGCAGGACTCCGGTGAACCGGGATGTAGCGGACTACTATGGCTCATGGAAGCACTAGACTACATTTCCCCATAAGAGAGGCTGCCAAGGATAAATAACTAGATTGTCGGATCCCACACATACCAAGCATTTCAATCATACACACAATATGCTCGATATGTGTAAATACAACATGGCATCACAACATAACTCTACGACTCAAGTATTTATTCATTAGGCTCTGAGGAGCGAGATATTACAAACATGGGTCTCATGACCCAACAATCATAGCATACAATTCAAGCACATGCGGAAGCTTAACATGTCTGAGTACAGACATCTACAGATGAAAAAGTCTGAGAAGCCTGACTATCTACCAGATCCTGCCGAGGGCACAAGATCGTAGCTTAGGTATCAAGCTAAACGTTGAATTCCACGCGATACTACTAGCAAGACTGAAGTCTCTCTGCAAAAACATAAATTAAGCAAACGTGAGTACAAAAGTACTCAGCAAGACTTACATTAGAACTAGCTACATATGCATCGGTATCAATAAGGGGGGGGGGGTGGAGTTTAACTGCAGCAAGCCAGCTTTGACTCAGTGGCTAACCTGAACTACGATTGCAAGCAACTCTTTTGAGGTCGCGCACACGAGTCCACATATTGACCATTCCATACACCACTATAGATCCGCTCCCATCTCCCTACGAGAAGGCCATCCATAGCACTCACACTTATCTTGCCAGTTTTAGAGTATCCACTTTCACTTGTCTATGAACTGTTATAGGCAACCAAGAAGTCGTTTACCGTGGACGCGGCTATTCGAATAGTTTTATACGCTGCACGGGTGTACTTTGTCACACATGTTTCCACCACTTAGCGTTTGCACACGACATGTGCTCGGCAGACTTCAAGCGAAAGCCGAAGTGGGTGTAGACCACGACCTGACTAACCACACAAGTCTCTAGTCCAGGTTTATCGCCTATTCGGGTTCCATCCGCGACGAGATCCGGTCGGAGTTTAGCTCACAGCCCCAAACGATGTGTGCAGGGTTCCCGAGACACCAAACGGGCGCCCAGTACACCATGCCACGGTGTATCTGCCGCATCATAGCCCACCCCTAGGGTCAGCGCTACGCACGGCCGCCAACACATATCCTATAAACACCAGAAACTAGTTGCAACTCCTGGACAGAGGACGAGAGGGGTCAGTAAGTCGAGCGGGGTCATATTTCAGGGCCCAATGTGTGGTAGTAGCTATTTCATGGATCACAAACATAGAACTCAGTTCCTAAGGACGGCTTCAATGAAACAACCCACCATGTACTCCTACATGGCCTCTCATCGATACCTTTACCAAATCATCTTCACACACTTAGCTCTCAACAGTAGGACATGTTCACACACCTCCGATTCATCCCTGATGAATCAGACCTGACACAATTCTATGCAATAGCAGGCATGAAAAACAAGCATGAATGAGTAGGCACATCAGGGATCAAACAACTCCTACTCATGCTAGTGGGTTTCATCTATTTATTGTGGCAATGACAGGTCATGTAGAGGATAAGGGGTTCAACTACCGCATCAAGTAACAGATGAATCGTTGTTGTCCTAATGCAGTAAAAGAGAGCAGGAGCGAGAGAGTGGGATTGTATCGGAATGAGGAAGGGGGTTCTACTTGCCTAGCACTTCTGAAGATAGTATATCTCTTCATCGGTGTCAATGATCACATCGTCGAAGCAACGTCTACTAAGAGGGGACAAATACCGGCAACAGAGAAAGAAACACAATCAATGCAATGCACAATATGATGCATGATCATGACATGTCAATATGCTGTGTTTTGAGCTAATGCAACTAGCAACATGTTAAATGGAGTTGGTTTGAACCTTAGGTTTATATTCAAACTCCATACGTGAGGGTTTAAATGCCATTTATATGATTTGGGCTAAACAGCAGCCATAAGTTGTTCCAACATGCATGAAACCAGTACAGATGGATAGATTGGATTTTTTTGATCATTTTTCATATATAATTTATTTGATTTGGAGCTACGGCTGATTTACTATGAATTTTAGAAGTTTTAACGATCTTCTGGAATTTCCTGTAAAAGAATAAATCTAGAAAAAGGAGTTACTGCATCAGCACCGCATCATTGTGACGTCAGCTGGTCAACAGGGTCGCCCAGAGTCAAACCTGACGACTGGAACCCACGGGTCAGTGTAACAGGGCTGGTTTGGGTGGATGACATGTGGGACCAGTCAACGGCCGCGTCAGCAAAGTCAATGCTGGCGTGTGGGTCCCAATGGGTTATGAACTAATCTAAACAGGAAATTAAATTAAACTAAACATGCACAGGGCCCACATGGCAGTGGCACTAGGGGTGGTTTAGCTGGGTCATTAGTGGCTAATGATGAGCCACGACATCAGTCGCCGGAGTTTCGCCAGCGTTGACCTTTTCGCGCGGCGGAGATCGTCGGGATCTCGCTACAGCCGATAGTTTGAGGTGGGGTTTGCTCCTACGGATTGCTGGCGCTCTCGCGCATCTAGTGGTGGTAGTAGCAGCAGCTGGGATGGCCGGGGTTGATGGCGATGAGCACTTCCGCGGCGGCCGGAGTACGGGCACACTCGGACACAACGTTTTGGTGCACGGGAGGACGAGCTACGGGTTGCTACGGAGTCCTGCGGACTCGCTGAGCACGGTGGTGCGCTCGGTTGAGGCTCTAGGTGGTGGTGGCCACAGCGGTGACATGGCTGGGCGGCGGTGAGCTCTCGGGTCCGGCGGAAATAGCGGCTAGAGCGGCCAAACGACATGGGAAGAAGAGGGGAACGGGTCAGCGACTCACCGCGAGTCCTACGAGCGCGAGGGCGAGGCCGGGGACGCTCTGTGGGCGGCGAATCGAGCAATGGCGGCCGTCGGTGCAGAGGACAAAGATGGCGTCGTGGACGACGTTGCAGGGCTTCCGGCAGGGCGTGGCTCGGTGGGAGGAAGAGGGGGTCGAGGCGGAGCTTCTGAGCGCTTCGGCAAGGCGAGGCAGTGGCTGTGGCCACGGAAACAGCGAGCGGCGGCGACAGTTGCGCTCGGGCATGAGAGGGAGAGAGAGCAGAGGAGGGGAAGGAGCACGGGGAGAGTGAGAGAGCGGTCGGGGCGGGGTGACGTCGCGAGGGAGGCCCAGGGCAATGAGGGGGAAGCGGCAGGAAGCAGGAGGTGGCACGGGCGCGTGCCGGCGTGCGGCGATCACACGCCTCACGTCCTTCTGGCGCGAGGTGGAGGACGACTGGTAGATGGGCCTGGTGGGCTGCTACAGTGCCAGGCCGGCCAGGTAAGGCCCAGGTGAGGTTTCTGTCTTTCTATTTCTCTTACTGTTTTCTATTTTTACTCCTCTGTTTTGATTTATTTTCTAAACCAAATCATTTTTGTAGCTTCTGAAAATTATCATGTGGCCTGATACAACATATTCAGAGCGACTCACAAGTTTTCAGAATTATTGAAGTTATAAAAGTATTTATAAGAATTATATCTCCAATTCAAATAAGTATTGACTTAATTCAAAGACCCAAATAAATATTTCTGTGATTCCAAAAATATTGGTTTGAATTTTACCTCTTGCCAATATTTTCAGAAATGAACAGGAACATTTTCTTGGGTTTATTTGAAGCAATTTTTTTAATGTTGATCATTTTTAGAAATGATTTCTGAGGCTTTCCACTTCCCCAATTCAACTTTCATAATTTTAAACATGATGCAAGAAGATTGATGCAAGGACAAGTAGTGACTAGCTAGGGATGTGACAACTTACCCCCACTATACAAGAATCTCGTCCCGAGATTCAAGTGAGGTAAGGTAAAAGGTGGTCACAAAACTATCACAATCCTCATGATCGATTTTCCCTTCTGGTAGCTGTTGATACATTGCATCATAATGATCTTGATGTCCTTGCCTTCGAGATCTTTATCCAACACGATGACGACAAAAGAAAACTCTATAGAAAACGATATACTCAAAGATTGAGCAATTCACGATCAACTTCGGGATGAGACACAGTAACTCTCTCTAGTTGAGACACAAACACACATCAAGAGGTTTGGAAGAAACATATGGTGAAGGTTCGATTTGGTAGGCAACAATCCCACGCCTAAATAGATGGTGAGGGGGTTCCAAGGTAGCGAGGAGTTAAGTTGCCCAAGATACCATAACGAGACATCTTAGGGGAGATGACTCGTAGAGTTATTCCCTTGAGTGGCAAAAAGAATTACTTTTGATACAAAGATCATTGAAGCTCTCTATACCAGCCTAAGGCAATTCATAATGGATCATTTAAAGGAGTTCGAAGGAATGACATACTCGGCTAGAATGGATGATGTGAACTACCTTGTTGAAGACAACACAAGGGATGATTTTGCTTGCGCGTGCTCTCAAGAACTTGTGCATTTCCATATTCATCAAGGTTCTACCAACATCCGAGTCGAGGATCCTGGCAACACATCTTACTACCTTGACGAATAGTGATGGACAATGCAGATGCATAAAAAGACAACCCTTTCTCAGATTTCACCTTAGCGAGGCCAAGGGAACGAAATCTGGATGATCGACTGAGAGACATTTAGCACTCTGCTTCTAATGTTCGCCTTGATGTACTGGTTACCATGGTCATGCTTTAAAGCATCAACATAGCCATCAAGTAGTGGTCGAACTTCGGAATACAAAGGATCCATAAGTAACAACTTCTGGAGTAAATCCTACGAAATCCTTAAGGAGATGTGGCCAACTTCTTCAATCAAGATAATACAATATTAGATCTTCCGTCTGGGTGTGTCAGCCACGACATCCACTTTACCGGGTTACACAGAGACCAATATTATAGCTCTTGGGAAAACATTCCAACCATCATATCTGCCTGAGATTCAGATCTGGTTGGTGTCAGGATATTCCAGACTCATCGAGTCTAGAAAGAAAAATGATAGTTTGCAACATGAATCGATGAATCGACGTTGCGAGATTCTCGGGAAATGGACTACGGTAGTAAGCTCCAAAATATGAGCTGGTTTTGCTACAAACAGGTGAACACGTTGTCCGGGGCAAGCGTGACCACGTGGTAGTCTTATAATAAAATACTGCCAAGTTCAGGTGGGGGAACCGTCATCGAGGGCAACAAAGTCCTAACGTAAGTCATGATTCTTAAGAAGGAACTTCTTCTCCTTGAACAAATCAATCAATGGCTTGGTGTGCTAGGGACACATATAGAATGAAGGTTGCAAGTATCCAAACCACAGAATACTTCGCACGTATGCATGACTGATTTGGGATGATTCCAGAGGAAGCAAAACAAACTTTCTCAAATCCATGGCGGCAACTTGCATCAAATGCACGTGATTCAAAGGAAGTCACTTCTTTCATCCAAGCGTATGCTTCATGAGCTAGCATGAAGAAATGCTTACAAAAGTTTCCAACACTAGCTTAATGTTCAACATGAATCATGGAGGAGATAAGATGCTACTGATGGGATCAACAACAACTCATCGGGATTTCCATATCACTGGAATTCCACTATTATGTGAACAAGGTGATAGCACTGGTCAGTCCCAAAGATATAATGGTGCATGCTCGAGGGGTCAACCACGAGTAAGACAACATTATGAATATCGTTGGTTCTGATTTGATTTGACAATAGCCCATACTCAAATCAAGGTTTGGACAAGACAATAGATCCAATAACTGATCACGAGGACCGATCGATGAATATATCATCTTTCTTCAACACACACACACAAGGATATCCCTTTGGAATGAACTAATTCAGACAAGCTTTTCTTCCAACTCTCCAAGTTGTTGTTTGGCTTAACCAACTAGCTCAGGGATATCCAACATAGATTCTTGGAGAAAGAGTGGTTTATTGGAAAACCAACTTGATCATGAACTCAACATATCGGTCAGGTGACAACCTGGTAATACTTCTGAGAAGATATTCGGAACATCACAAACCACCGATATGTTATTAAGCTCGAGAACAATCTTGCTTTTCAGAGCAAGATGATATGATCAAATAAGCAAGGGATTGGATAATCCCAACTCATTGATCGAAGAGTGCACTGGAAATAAGGACTAGGTAGCACAATCTATCTTAGAATGATGATTCAATAACCAACACGCTAAGAATGAAATTATTGTCTATTAACTACCAAGCAACAGAGTTGCTAGGAGTATTGATTTCACACATCACGATTCACTTGCCGGCATTCCGGTTACAACAACACAGAACCAAGGAATGAACAATGATGGCAAGAAGTATCACTAAATCAAGAATTCATAAGAGGTGGTGCAATTCTCATGACATTCTTGATAAGAAGAAGGTGACACTCCATGGTAGAACAGGGCAAAAGCTAGATTGACATTTTGATCTGTGGATTACAACTTCTTTGACCCAATCCTAGAAATGGATGAGGTACTGGAGTTTGTTTCTCCTAGTTATTCCGGAATAGAATGGCTTGACGGATCACATGAATAATAGGCATCGATAACACCAATGCACAACTACTCTTGACCAACAATTGATGGACGAGGGTCAGAATACAACTAAAGAGGGACAACTCAAAGGAACATATAATTTTCTGAGTTATGGATGCATGGATTAGCATGTTATTTCTTCCCGATAACCCATGCAGAAATGTTGAACTGGCAGAGTCACAATATAGAATGGAGAACTCCTCAAGAGTACTCTGATTGTGATATTTTGGTTCAAGAGAACTCTTGCCATATTGGTTCATGGTATTGGAAGAACGTTGTACCACGGACCTCGAGGACTATCACAAAGGTTACTAATATCCTAAAGGAACTATCAAACACTATCAACATGAGGTAAGTAGGGTGAATCTCGGGTTCAAGAACCCATGAATAGAATACCTACCACTACATGGCATCACGGGAGGCTTTCGAGAATAATGGCCAGAATCACACACTGGGGATACAAAACATGGCTAGATCACTAGGTGACTCCCTAAAACACCTAGGGTCATAATAATAACACCAACATACACGTCAAGGCAACGGAGTACTTCAACACACCGATTAGTGTGCTTAATCTGGCCCAAAAATACAACGGGGACATGGAGGAAAGATTTGCAAGTGCATCAGACTATCTAGAAACCTGGGATGACTCGGACAGCATAACGGCTGTAAATGCTCAAAATGATTTGAGACATCCTGCAAAAATAATGGCATAACCACTCAACAACACAATATCAAGGTTCTGAGATCAACTGTCAACATCGGAAGTAGTAGGAACAGAACTGAGGCTTGAAACTATCAATTCTATAAGTCTATGGATTAGTAACACGTCATCCTGATAGATAGATGAGAAGGCCTAGTTCTTAATCCCCGTAGAAAAGAAGAGGCTGACTCAGACCAGAAGGGCATAATGTAAAGGAGTAAAAAGAGCCTTACGTTCCCTTCCACAATCAATTCCCTTATATAACTAAAGCATTTCTAGGCTCAACTTCGACCAGTATGGCTTGGTAAACCTACAGGCAGTCAGGCTCTGATACTCAACTTCGACCAGTATTGCATTGATTGTGTTTCTTTCTCTGTTGCCGGTATTTGTCCCCTCTTAGTAGGCGTTGCTTCAACGATGTGATCATTGACACTGATGAAGAGATATACTATCTTCAGAAGTGCCAGGCAAGGAGAACCCCCTTGCTCATTCCGATACAATCCCACTCTCTCGCTCCTGCTCTCTTTTACTGCATTAGGACAACAACGATTCATATGTTACTTGCTGCGGTAGTTGAACCCCTTATCCTCTGCATGACCTGTCATTGCCACAATAAATAGATGAAACCCACTAGCATGAGTAGGAGTTGTTTGAGCCCTAATGTGCCTACTCATTCATGCTTGTTTGTCATGCCTGCTATTGCATAGAATTGTGTCAGGTCTGATTCATCGGGGATGAATCGGAGGTGTGTGAACATGTCCTACTGTTGAGAGCTAAGTATGTGAACATGATTTGGTAAAGGTATCGATGAGAGGCCATGTAGGAGTACATGGTGGGTTGTTTCATAGAAGTTGTCCTTAGGAACTGAGTTCTGTATTTGTGATCCATGAAACAGCTACTACCACACATTGGGCCCTGAAATATGACCCCGCTTGACTTACTGACCCCTCTCGTCCTCTGTCCAGGAGTTGCAACTAGTTTCTGGTGTTTATAGGATATGTGTTGGCGGCCGTATGTAGCGCTGACCCTAGGGGTGGGCTATGAAGCGGTAGATACACCATGGCACGGTTTACCGGGCGCCCGTTTGGTGTCTCGGGAACCCGGCACACATCGTTTGGGGCTGTGAGCGAAACTCTGGCCGGATCTCCTGGCGGATGGAACCCGAATAGGCGATAAACCTGGACTAGAGACTTGTGTGGTTAGTCAGGTCGTGGTCTACACCCACGTCGGCTTCCGCTTGAAGTCTGCCGAGCACATGTCGTGTGCAAACGCTAAGTGGTGGAAACATGTGTGACGAAGTACACCCCTGCAGGGTATAAAACTATTCGAATAGCCGCGTCCGCGGTAAAGGACTTCTGGGTTGCTTATAACAGTTCATAGACAAGTGAAAGTGGATACTCTAAAACTCGCAAGATAAGTGTGAGTGTTATGGATGGCCTTCTCGTAGGGAGACGGGAGCGGATCCATAGTGGTGTATTGAATGGTGAATATGTGGACTCGTGTGCGCCACCTCAAAAGAGTTGCTTGCAATCGTAGTTCAGGTTAGCCACTGAGTCAAAGCTGGCTTGCTGCAGTTAAACTCCACCACCACCCCCTTGTTGATACCGATGCATATGTAGCAAGTTCTGATGTAAGTCTTGCTGAGTACTTTTGTACTCACGTTTGCTTAACTTATGTTTTTGCAGAGAGACTTTAGTCTTGCTAGTAGTATCGCGTGGACTTCGACGTTGAGCTTGATACCTCAGCTACGATCTTGTGCCCTCGGCAGGATCTGGTAGATAGTCAGGCTTCTCAGCCTTTTTCATTTGTAGATGTCTGTACTCAGACATGTTAAGCTTCTGCATGTGCTTGAATTGTATGCTATGATTGTTGGGTCATGAGACCCATGTTTGTAATATCTCGCTCCTCGGAGCCTAATGAATAAATACTTGAGTCGTAGAGTTATGTTGTGATACCATGTTGTATTTACACATATCGAGCATATTGTGTGTATGATTGAAATGCTTGGTATGTGTGGGATCCGACAATCTAGTTGTTTATCCTTGGCAGCCTCTCTTATGGGGAAATGTAGTCTAGTGCTTCCATGAGCCATAGTAGTCCGCTACAGCCCGGTTCACTAGGGTCCTGCTAGCCCAGCACTACTGCTTAGGACACTTGACTGGCCGGCATGTGTTTCACTTCGTTCCTATGTCTGTCCCTTCGGGGAAATGTCACGCGGTGACTTCCAGAGTCCTGCCTAGCCTGCTATAGCCCGGGTTCCCCGGAGTCCTGTTAGCCCAGTGCAATGCACAATATGATGCATGATCATGACATGTCAATATGCTATGTTTTGAGCTAATGCAACTAGCAACATGTTAAATGGAGTTGGTTTGAACCTTAGGTTTATATTCAAACTCCATATGTGAGGGTTTAAATGCCATTTATATGATTTGGCCTAAACAGCAGCCATAAGTTGTTCCAACATGCATGAAACCAGTACAGATGGATAGATTGGATTTTTCTGATCATTTTTTATATATAATTTATTTGATTTGGAGCTACGGTTGATTTACTATGAATTTTAGAAGTTTTAACTATTTTCTGGAATTTCCTGTAAAAGAATAAATCCAGAAAAAGGAGTTATTGCGTCAGCACTGCGTCACTGTGATGTCAGCTGGTCAACAGGGTCGCCCAGAGTCAAACCTGACGGCTGGGACCCACGAGTCAGTGTAACAGGGCTGGTTTGGGTGGATGACATGTGGGACTAGTCAACGGCCGCGTCAGCAAAGTCAATGCTGACGTGTGGGTCCCAGTGGGTTATGAACCAATGTAAACAGGAAATTAAATTAAACTAAACAGGCACAGGGCCCACATGGCAATGGCACTAGGGGTGGTTTAGCTGGGTCATTAGTGGCTAATGACGAGCCATGACATTAGTCACCAGAGATTCGCCGGCGTCGACGGCGGAGATCGTCGGGATCTCGCTACAGCCCATGGTTTGAGGCGGGGTTTGCTCCTACGGATTGCTGGCGCTCTCGCGCATCTAGTGGTGGTAGCAGCAGCAGCTGGGATGGCCGGAGTGGATGGTTACGAGCACTTCCGCGGCGGCCGGAGTACGGGCACGCTCGGACAGAGCGTTTTGGTGCACGGGAGGATGAGCTGCGGGTTGCTACGGAGTCCTGCGGACTCGCTGAGCACGGTGGTGCACTCGGTTGCGGCTCTAGGTGGCGGTGGCCACGGTGGCGACATGGCTGGGCGGCGGTGAGCTCTCGGGTCCGGCGGAAATAGCGGCTAGAGCGGCCAAACAACATGGGAAGAAGAGGGGAAAGGGTCAGCGGCTCACCGCGAGTACAACGAGCGCGAGGGTGAGGCCGGGGACGCTCTATGGGAGGCGAATCGAGCAACGGTGGCCGTCGGTGCAGAGGACGAAGATGGCGTCGAGGACGGCGTTGCAGGGCTTCCGGAAGGGCGTGGCTCGTTGGGGAGGAAGAGGGGGTCGAGGCGGAGCTTCTGAGCGCTTCGGCGAGGCGAGGCTGTGGCTGTGGCCACGGAAACAGCGAGCGGCGGCGACGGCTACGCTCGAGCATTAGAGGGAGAGAGAGCAGAGGAGGGGGAGGAGCACAGGGAGAGTGAGAGAGCGGTCGGGGTGGCATAGCGTCGCGAGGGAGGCCCAGGGCAACGAGGGGGAAGCGGCAAGAAGCAGGAGGTGGCACGGGCGCATGCCGGCGTGCGGCGATCACACGCCTCGCGTCCTTCTGGCGCGAGGTGGAGGACGACTGGCAGATTGGCCTGGTGGGCTGCTACAGTGCCAGGCCAGCCAGGTAAGGCCCAGGTGAGGTTTCTGTCTATCTATTTCTCTTACTGTTTTCTATTTTTACTCCTCTGTTTTGATTTCGTTTCTAAACCAAATCATTTTTTTAGCTTCTGAAAATTATCATGTGGCCTGATACAACATATTCAGAGCCACTCACAAGTTTTCAGAATTATTGGAGTTATAAAAGTATTTATAAGAATTTATATCTCCAATTCAAATAAGTATTGACTTAATTCAAAGACCCAAATAAATATTTCTGTGATTCCAAAAATATTGGTTTGAATTTTACCTCTTGCCAATATTTTTAGAAATGAACAGGAACATTTTCTTGGGATTATTTGAAGCAATTTTTTTAATGTTGATCATTTTTAGAAATGATTTCTGAGGCTTTCCACTTTCCTCAATTCAACTTTCATAATTTTAAACATGATGCAAGAAGATTGATACAAGGATAAGCAGTGACTAGCTAGGGATGTGACAGCCGGGCCAGGCTCCACTGCGAAACCCGACGGGAGGAAGGGCACCGGATTGAGTGGGTAGTTCGCCATGGATGGTGGAGCGGCGGAGGGTAGTGATGGTGGTGGCTGGTGAGGTGACGCGAGTGGACAGAGCTACGGTGTGGAAGAAACCGAGGCGGAAGCCGAACCGTGAGGGGTAAAGTGGGAAGAGGGAGAAATCTTTTGTCGCCACTGCCACTTCTCGTTGAATCGACGTCTATGGCAGGATTGTTCCACGTGGTCGTAGATACCACACACCGTGCATCGGATGGTGGGTTTGCGTTTAGGCTGATCATGCATGTTAATTGAAGGAACAAATTGATCGGGCTGCAGATGCGTGTTACCAATTGTGGGTTGCAAAGTTTGGAGCGTTTGGGGCTTAACAAAAATGGGGCAGTCAATAGCCTTATGACCAGGCGAGGAGCAATTAATACAAATCAATCTGTCTTGGCAAGAAATCTTGTGGTATCCCCGTTGTAGGCAACGAGAGCAGAGAACCGCCCAATTAGAGGATAAATCCAATATTTCCGCTTCCGAATAATGGGCCTGGGCCAAGTCAGCTTTATGATGGGCCGAGAGAGTAGCGAGCCAGGATACATGCTGGGGCGCATATTTGAACGCCGACTGCAAGAAACATTGAGGCAGCGGTGGATACGGGACATATAAGGGGCATTTAAAGGCTCCCAATTGAATGTATTTCCCCTGCTGCGAATCCTCAAACTGGGCCTGGTTCAAAAAATGAGCAATTAATGCGGCGCGATCCTTGGGAGCGGAAACCATGCAAACTGCTTGAGAAGAATGTGGTTGAGAATAATCCAGGTGAGGATGATCCACTGAAATATGAACCAAGGGCGTATGATCCTGTTTAGTTTGATCCAAATGGGAGGAGGACGCTTCATGTGCATTGTTGTTAGAGAATCGCATCGATGAAATCGGAATCAAACCAAACTTACACAACACCTTCTCAGAGCTTGAACTTAAACTAGGTCCCAAGTGCAAGAATTTGAGAGAGGATTTAACAACCATCGAACGACGAGAGGATAAGTCCTTAAGCTCAATATCAGCATGCCAACATGATTCATCAATTGGAGCATTTGCAAAATGGCCATTATAAAGGTGGAAGTGACAAACAAAATCTGGCCAAACACGATCCCTCAAACGGTGGATGAAATGTCCCACTTTGTTATTAGCCACCGGAAACCGGAAAGACCGAGAATTGATTTGTAGCACTTTGAAACCAGAGCTAAGACCCCCAATGCAACATTGGAGCGCAGTATCCACCGAATCCACGGAGAGGGCAAAGGAAGCCGAGGAAAAAGAGACCACCAAAAAGAATTCCTTAGAGTCTCGAGAAGGAGAAAAATGGACCGTGGAGACAAACCTGCATCTCACCTGATTGGCCAAGGCAAGGCCAGGTGCAAAATCCGAATGGAAGAGGCCTTCCATGGTGGATTAATCTAGAAATCGCCATGGAGTATGGTGGGTGGTAGGGGGAGAGAGGTGGGAGAGGAGTTGCTATTCCGTCGTATGATTCAATATTTACGGGCTTGAACCCCTCGGGGAATTCGTGGTCTAGCACCTCATCTGTGAAGCGGAGAGGGTGTGCGACACATCTATATTGGGCCGCATCACGGCGCACCTTCGATGAAGTCCGTCTGCGGTTATCGGCCCGGGTGTGACTAGGTTTGTCATGTCCGAATAGGTAGCCATCATCCCGAGTCGGGAAGCGTCCTCGCGATCCGTAGATTGATCTGGTGTGTCCTGCTCTACTGTCCAGATCCTACCGAAGGTCGTATGTATGGTCCCGAGCTATTCTGTCCCTGTTTTTGCGAGGCGGTGGGTGGGCTCTTGTTCGGCCTGAGTTGCCGTTTTATCCCGACCGTGGGGTGGTCGGTCCGCCGCACTATCCCTACCACATGGTGGTTGGTCCGCATTGCGTGAGGGAGGTATGGGATCTGGTGCCTCCTCATCGAACTGAGGTAGCAGTCTACGCTTTGGGTAACTCTTGGCTGGGCGCTTGAGGCCGTATTCTTCGGCTGCCAGGACATCATTCCATCTGTCAATGAGCAAGTCTTGATCATCTTGGAGCTACTGCTGCTTCTTTTTCAAGCTTCTTGTAGTGGTTATTAGCTGGCGCTTGAAGCGCTCCTGCTCGAAGGGTGCCTCAGGCATGATGAAGTCCTCATTGTCGAGGTTCTCATCATCCTCAGAGACTGGACGATAACCATCAACATCAGGCTCATTGGGCATGGCCTATTTATCAGGGTTATCTTGCCCATTGTGTTGTTCTTCCTATTCGGATGCAGCCCCGACAAGGTCTTCATTGTTTTCGGCGTCGCCCGAAGTACTATTTTCTCCGGTGCTAGTGTTGCCATCTTTTGAGCGATGAGGCTTAGTGCGGCTTTTAGGGCACCGGCGCTTGGACTGTGTCTCAGGGGGTTTATTCACAACTGGATCTCCTTTGTCATCGTCGCTAGCTTTTTTAGGTGTGTCGACCATGTACACATCATACGAAGAGGTGGCTGTCTAACGTCGAGTAAATGGCGGGTCTTGGCCTTGCTCCTTGTCGGCATCGTCGTCTATACCGTCGATGTCCTCGGAGCCGTAATCAAGCACATCGGTTAAGTCATCGATAGTGTCTATGAAGTGGGTGGCGGGTGGGAAGCGAAATTTCCTGTCATCTGCCTCTGGCTCGAACTGAACATAGTTTGGCTGTGAGTCCTTCTCCAAGGACAAATTCTTTAAAGAATATAGCACATCGCCCAAAGGTGAGTGCTGAAAAACGTCTGTGGCGCTGAATTCGAAGATCGATACCGATCTAGCTCGGTGTCCGCAAGCGTACATGGTTTGGAACTTGTGGCCGGAGACGAGTCCGGAGTTCCGTTGGCGCAAATATTGCAGGGTGTCGAGTCTGCGTGCGGCTCTAGCACCGCGGACTCTGTGGCCTCGAATGGCACGATCTGCTCTGGTTCTAAGGCCATTGCAGCAGCAGGAGCCATCTCCTAAATCTGGTCCGATGACAGCTTTAGGTCACATTCATTAGAGTGAAGGGGAGCGATCGCCGCGGTACCAAATCCATTGAAGATCAAGTCTCCACGGATATCCGCAGCGTAGTTCAGGCTCCCAAATCTGACCTGGTGGCCAGGGGCGTAGCAATCAATCTGCTCCAGGTGACCAAGCGAGTTAGCCTGCAGCACGAAGCCACTGAACACGAAGATCTGTCCGGGGAGGAAAGTTTCTCCTTGGACAGCTGCACTATAGATGCTTGAAGGGGCCATCGAACCTTTCGTTGACGGCACAGTGGAACTCTCAATGAAAGCACCAATGCCAGTGTCAAAACCGGCGGATCTCGGGTAGGGGGTCCCGAACTGTGCATCTAGGATCGATGGTAACAGGAGACGAGGGACACGATGTGTACCCAGGTTCAGGCCCTCTCTATGGAGGTAATACCCTACGTCCTGCTTGATTGATCTTGATGAATATGAGTGTTACAAGAGTTGATCTACCACGAGATCGTAATGGCCAAACCCTAGAATCCTAGCCTGTATGACTATGGTAATGAGTATCCTTTTCGGACTAACCCCCCCGGTTTATATAGACACCGGGAGGGGAATCTAGCGTTACATAGAGTCGGTTACATAAGAAGGAATCTTCATAGTCTGTTGCCAAGCTTGCCTTCCACGCCAAGGAGAGTCCAATTGTCACATCCCTGGCGTTGCTATGCACTTGGGCTAGCTTGGTTGCTGCATCATGTCTAAATTTCTTTTAAACTTGAAATGGGGGCTGATAAACCCTAGCAACTAATGAATTCAACTAGGGTCAACATAAAATCTTTTTCAATAAACCCAAAATGCCCTATGGAAATGTTCATGATTTCTGGTAAAGGTGAAAACCTCTGCCAAAAATGATGCACATATTTTTAGGCCATTCTGGATTTTTGAATTAAATCCTATGGTATTTTCATTTGGGCATTTGAATACTGTAAAATATTTGAAATGCTCAAATAATCATAAACTAAAATGTTTACTGTTGGATATATTCTAAACAGTAGCCATGATTAGTTTCATGATTTTTGAAAGTGTCTGAGTATTTTTAATAAAGCCCTAAAATTTACAGAATAATAGAAAACTGAGATAATTAGAAAAAGGAGAGAGAGAAACCTACCCGGCCCAGCTCCTCCAGCCACTTACCTGGCGCCACCAACCGGCCCAGCACTGCAGCTGGCCGGCCCAGCCCACCACTGCAGCCCCCTCCGTCGTCTTCCTCCCCTCGCCCCGAAGCAGCTGCGTGCTCGCACGCGCACGGCCGCGCCGGCCACCTCCTCCCTCCCTGCCTGCCTGGCCCCTCTCCGATGCGCCTAGACGACGCCACGGAGATGCCGAACCCCCTGGACTCCCTCTCTCTCCCCCAAACGCTCTCCCCTCCTCTGTTCTTTCCGTCCGAACGCGCCCGTCGCCACCGACGCCGTTCGCCGCGGCCACAGCCACCGCCTCGCCTTCCCGACGCCTCCCAAAGCTCCGCCACCATCCATTACACCTCCTAGAGCAAGCCCCGAGCGCCGGACGCCCCAAGACGACCGCCTCGACTCCGTCTTCAAGCTTCGGTCGCCGGCGATCGCCCTCGACGATTCGTCATCCTCAGCACGCCCCCGGCTACCCCGAGCATCGCTTCGTGATCTACGTGAGCCCTGCCGTCTTTCCCCTCTCTTCTCGCTGCGAAACGCACCCTCTAGCCGCCCTAATCACCGGAGCCGATTGCTCCTCGCCGCCGGCCATGGCGCCGCCGTGGCCAGGGCCACCCCAGCTTGCGCCCGAGCATGTTACCAAGTTCGCCGCCCTCCCAGGAGCCCGCAGCGCCCTTCCGTTTCCCCTCTAGTGCACCGCAGCGCCGTGTTCGACCTCGGCCGAACTCCGGCGGCCACCTAGGTCGTCGCCGGCGCCGATTCCGGCCACCCCGACCCCAGCTAACTCCACCAAGAGCTTCGGCTCGTCCCCAGCTCCACCTAGATGCCCTCCGCGGCCCATTTGGTCGTCGGAGTGGCCAAAACCACTCTCGCCGCCGCGTCGGGCTCGCCGGCGGCTAAACGCCGGTGTAGCCGACGTTGACCTTGACCACGGGTGGGCCCTGGTTGACTCTCCTGAGTCAATGACAGGTGGGGCCCAGCCCTGTTAACTATTTAGGATTAGTTTAAATTAATTTTAGTTTAACTAATTACACTGACACGCGGGACCCACTGTCAGGTTTGACCCGGACCGTGTCCCGTTGACCCGCTGATGTCACACTGACGTCAGGCTGACGCAGTTAATTCTTTCTGGATTTAAAAATAATTCAGGAAATTCCAGAAAATGCCCTAAACTTCTAAAAATCATATAAATTCAACCGTAACTCCAAATGAAATAATTTATATATGAAAAATGATCAGAAAAATCCAATCTATCCATCTGTACCATTTTCATGCATGTTAGAACAACTTATGACTACTGTTTAGGACAATTCAACTAAATGGCATTTAAGAAATCACATGTGGAGTTTGAATTTGAACCTAGGGTTCAAACTAACTTCATTTAATCTGCTGCTAGTTGCATTAGCCCAAAACACATTCATATTGCCATGTCATAGCATGCATCATACTGTGCATTGCATTGATCGTGTTTCTTCTGTGTTTGCCGGTGTTGTTCCCCCTCGGTAGACGCTGTACCTATGATGTGATCGTTGACACTGATGAAGACTGAATGTTATCTTCAGAAGTGCCAGGCAAGCAAAACCCCCTTGTTCATTCTGATACAATCCTACTCTCTCGCTCCTGCTCTCTTTTATTGCATTAGGACAACAACGATTCAACTGTTACTTGCTGTGGTAGCTGAACCCCTTTATCCTCTGCATGACCTGTCATTGCCACAGTAAATAGATGAAACCCACTAGTATGAGTAGGAGTTGTTTGAGCCATGTTGTGCCTACTCATTCATGTTTGTTTGTCATGCCTGCTATTGCTTAGAGTTGAGTCAGGTCTAATTCATCGGGGATGAATCAGAGGTGTATGAACATGTCCTACTGTGTGTGAGCTAAGTGTGTGAATACGATTTGGTAAAGGTAGCGGTGAGAGGCCATGTAGGAGTACATGGTGGGTTGTCTCATTGCAGCCGTCCTCAGGAACTGAGTTCTGTGTTTGTGATCCATGAAACAGATACTACCACGCATTTGGCCCGAAACCAATGGACCCTCTCGGCTTCTTAATCACCCTTGTTCTCTGTCCAGGAGTTGCAACTAGTTTCTGGTGTTTGTAGGATATGTGTTGGAGGCCGTGGGCAGCGCTGACCGGAGGGGTGGGCTGTGATGCGGTAGATACACCGTGGCCCGGTGTACCGAGCGCCCGTTTGGTGTCTCGGGAACCCTGCACACATCGTTTGGGGCTGTGAGCGAAACTCTGGCCGGATCTCCTCATGGATGGAACCCGATAGGCGATAAACCTGGACTAGAGACTTGAGTGTTTAGGTAGGCCGTGGCCGACACCCACGTTGGGCTTCCGCTTGAAGGTTGCCGAGTACATGTCGTGTAAACGGCGGTAAGTGGTGAGAGCGTGTGTGAAGAAGTACACCCCTGCAGGGTTAACATCATCTATTCGAATAGCCGTGTCCGCGGAAAAGGACTTCTGGGTTGCCTGTACAGTTCATAGACAAGTGAAAGTGGATACTCTAAAATACGCAAGATAAGCGTGAGTGCTATGGATGGCGTTCTCGTAGGGAGACGGGGTTGGATCCATAGTGGTGTATTGATATGGTGAATATGTGGACTCGTGTGCGCCACCTCAAAAGAGTTACTTGCAGTCGTAGTTCAGGTTAGCCACCGAGTCAAAGCTGGCTTGCTGCAGTTAAACCCCACCATCCCCTTTGTTGATAATGGTGCATATGTAGTTAGTTCTGATGTAAGTCTTGCTGGGTACATTTGTACTCACGTTGCTTAATTTATGTTTTTGCAGAGAGACTTCAGTCTCGCTAGTAGTTCCGCATGGACTTCGATGTTTAGCTTGTTACCTCAGCTACGATCTTGTGCCCTCGGCAGGATATGGTAGATAGTCAGGCTTCTCAGCCTTTTTCATTTATAGATGTCTGTACTCAGACATGTTAAGCTTCCGCATGTGTTTGACTTGTATGCTCTGAATGTTGGGTCGTGAGACCCATGTTTGTATTATCTCGCTCCTCGGAGCCTATTGAATAAATACTTGAGTCGTAGAGTCATGTTGTGATGCCATGTTGTATTTGCACATATCGAGCATATTGTGTGTATGTTATTGAAATGCTTGGTATGTGTGGGATCTGACTATCTAGTTGTTTATCCTTAGTAGCCCCTCTTACCGGGAAATGTCTCCTAGTGTTTCCACCGAGCCATGGTAGCTTGCTACTGCTCCGGAACACTTAGGCTGGCCGGCATGTGTCCTTCTTCGTTCCTGTGTCTGTCCCTTCGGGGAAATGTCACGCGATGAATACCAGAGTCCTGTTAGCCCGCTACAGCCCGGTTCACCGGAGTCCTGCTAGCCCAGTGCTACAGCCTGGATTCACTCGCTGATGACCGACACGTTCGATGCTGGGTCATGGATGCCTGTCCCTGTAGGTTTGTGCCACTTTGGGTTTACGACTAGCCATGTCAGCCCGGGCTCCTTATCATATGGATGCTAGCGACACTATCATATACGTGTGCCAAAAGGCGCAAACGGTCCCGGGCAAAGGTAAGGCGACACCCGTGGGAATACCGTGCGTGAGGCCGCAAAGTGATATGAGGTGTTACATGCTAGATCGATGTGGCATTGAGTCGGGGTCCTGACAGCGTTGGTATCAGAGCTTGACTGCCTGTAGGATTACCAAGCCAAACTGGTCGAAGTCGAGTCTAGAAATTCTTTAGTTATACGTAGGGGAATTGATTGTGGGTTGAAACGTAAGGCTCTTTTACTCCTTATACCTCATGGCCTTCTGATCTGAGTCATCATCTTCTCTTCTACGGGGATTAAGAACTAGGCTATCTCTTCTTTCTATTAGGATCACGTGTTACTAATCCGTAGACTTATAGAATTGTTGGACTTAAGCCTCTGTTCAGTTTCTACTACTTCCGTACGTTAACTGTTGATCTCGAAACCTTGATATTGTGCTTCCGAGTGGTTATGCCACCATTTTTCTGAATGTCTCAAATCTTTTCTGAGCATTTACAGCCGTTATGCCGTCCGAGTCATCCCAGGTTTCTAAATAGTCTGATGCATTTGCAAATCCTTTCTTTCCGTTCTCGATGTCCTTTATGGTCAGAATAAACACACTAACCGGTGCGTTGAGGTAATTATTGCCTTGACATATATGTTGGAGCTATTATTATGACCCTAGGTGTTTTAGGGAGTCACCTAGTAATCTAGCAATGTTTTGTGTTCCCAGTGTGAAGATTCTGGCCATCATTCTCGAAAGCATCTCGTGGTGCTACTTAGGAGTAGGTATTCTATTCCTGGGTTCTTGAACCCGAGATTCACCCTTCTTACCTCAAGTTGATAGTGTTTGCTAGTTCCTTTAGGATATTAGTAACCTTTGCGATAGTCCTTGAGGTCCGTGGTATTTCCTTCTTCCAAATACTATGAACCACTTATGGCAGAAGTTTGTTGGATTAAAGGATCACAACGGGAGTGCTCTCGATGAGTTCTCCATGCTATATTGTGACTCTGCCAGTCCTAACCTTCTGCATGGGTTATCCGGAAGAAACATGTTGAACTTGGTTCGACATACTAATCTATGCATCCATAACTCAGAAAATTATATGTTCTTTGAGTTGTCCCTCTTAGTTGTATTCTGACCCCTGTCTATCATTTGATAGTCAAGAGTATGCGTGCATTCGTTCATCGATACCTATTACTCTTGTGGTCCGTCAAGCCATTCTACTCCGGAATGACTAGGAGAAACCAACTCCAGTACCTCATCCATATCTAGGATTGGGTCAAAACAATTGTACTCCGCAGATCAAAATACTAATCCAGTCTTTGTTCTGTTCCACCCTGGAGTGTTACCATCTTTTATAGCGGGATTATTGTAGGAATTGCACACCATCCTATGAACTCTTGGTGCAGTGATACTTCTCTCCATCATTATTCATTTCTCGGTTCCCGTGTTGTTATAACCGGAATGTCGACTAGTGAATTGTGATGTGTGAAATCAATACTCCTAGCAACCTTGTTGCTTGGTAGTTAAATGGACAATAACCTCATTCTTAACGTGTTGGTTCTTGAATCATCATTCTAAGATTGATCGTGCTACCTTGTCAATCTTCCTGGTGCACATTTCGATTGATGAGTTAGGATTTTGTCAAGTCCTCGCTCATTTGATCATATCGTCTTGCCCTGAAAAGCAAGATTGTTCTCGAGCTTAGTAACATATCGGTGGTTAATGATTTTCCGAATATCTTCTCGAAAGTATCACCAGGTTGTCACCTGACTGTTATGTTGAGCTCGTGATCAAGTTGGTTTATCCTGTAAACCACCCTTTCTCCAAGAATTTGTGTTGGATACCCCTGAGCTAGTTTGTTAAGCCAAACAACAACTTGGAGAGTTGGAAGATAGAAGCTTGTCCGATATAGTTCATTATAAGGGATGTCTTGTATGTGTGTTGAAGAAAGTTGATATTTCATCGACTGACCCTCGTGATCAGTTAATGGACCTATCATCTTATCCAACCTTTGATTGTAGTATGGGCTATCATCCAATCAGACCAGAACCAACGATATCCGTAATGTTGTCTTACTCGTGGTTGATCCCTCGAGCATACACCATTATATCTTTTGGGTCTGACCAATGCTATCACTTGTTCACTTAACTATGGAATTCCTTTTAAAAGGAAACCCAGATGAATTGTTGTTGAGCCCATTGACAACATCCTTATCTCCTCCATGATCTTGTTGGACAACAAGTTAGTGTTGGAAACTTTTGAAAGCATTTTCTTCATGCTAGCTCATGAAGTATTTGTTTGATGAAAGGAGTGACTTCCTCTTATACACGTGCATTTGGTGAAAGTTGCCGCCGTGAATTTGAGAAAGTTAGTTTTGCTTCCTCTGGAATCATCCCAAGTCAGTCATGCATACGTGCGAAGTATTCTGTGGTCTGGAGACTTGCAACCTTCATTCCATATGTGTCCCGAGCACACCAAGCCACCGATTGATTTGTTCAAGGAGAAGAAGTTCCTTCTTAAGAGCATGCCTTATGCAAGGACTTCGATATCCTTGTTGATGGTTTCCCCACCTAAACTCGGTAGTGTTTTATTATAAGACTACCATGTGGTCATGCTTGTCTGGGACAACGTGTTCACATGTTTGTAGCAGAACCAGCTCATGTTTTGGAGCTTACTATCGTAGTTCATTCCCCGAGAATCTCGCAATGTCATCTCGTCGATTTGTGTTGCAAACTTTCGTTTTTCTTCCTAGACTCGATGAGTCTGGAATATCTTGACACCAACCAGATCTGAATCTCAGGCAGATATGATGGTTTGGAACATTTCCCAAGAACTATAATATCAGTCCCTCGGAAACCGGTAAAGTGGATGTCGTGGCCAACACACCCCGCCGGAAGACCTATTATTGTAGTATCTTGATTGAAGAAGTTGGCCACCTCCCCATAAGGACTTTATAGGATTTACTCCCTAGTTATGCCTTATGATTTTTGTGTTTCTGAAGTCCGACCTTTACTTGATGTTCTAGATACCAGACCATTTCAAGGAATGGGATAGGCTAGTACATCAAGGAGAACATTAGAAGCGGAGTGCTAAATGTCTCTCGGTCGATCATCCAGGTTTTGTTTCCTTAGCCTCGCTAAGGTAAAATGTGAGAAAGTGTTATCTTCTTTTGCATCCGCATCGTCCGTCAGTATTCATCGTGGTAGTACGTTGTGTTGCCAGGATCCTTGACACAGATATTGGTAAAATCTTGATGATTATGGAAATGCTCAAGTTCTTGAGAGCACGCGCAAGCGCTAGGTGTTATCATCGACACTAACTGGGATGCTCTCAGTTTCCTCGGTTATGCTATAACTTTTCAAAACAGTGAATTCACTCTCTATTGTTGGGTTCTTCCCCAGTTACCAGAATCATTCCCAGCATTTGCATTTTGTTCCCAGCTTGCACCGCCAATGTGTCATTCTACCATGGGTCCCTTCCATTTCCGGTGGTAAGCAGATTCATCCATTACGTTGTCTTCAACAAGGTAATCCACATCATCCAAGTCCGAGTATGCCATTCTACCGACCCCCTCCAAACGATCGCTCGAGAATTGCCTTAGGCTGGTTTAAAGAGTTTCAATGATCTCTGAATCAAAGGTAATTCTTTTTGCCACTTACGGGGGATATATATCTACGAGTCACCATCCCTCAGGTGTCTCGATATGGTATCATGGCAACCCAACTCCTTGCTGCGTTGACAACCGATTACCACCTTCTTAAGCGTGAAATTGTTGTCTACCTAGTGAACCTTCGTCATCTGCTTCACTCCATTCCTATGGATGTGTGCTTCGTCTCTCAGCTCGAGAGATGTTGCTATGTCTCATTCCGTGGGTTAATCCTGAGTTGTTCGACCTTCGAGAAGAACGATTCTTTTAGGGTCTTTCCTTTCCTCTCGTTGTCATGTTAGTTGGAGTTCTCACAGCAAGACTTCGAGACAATGATGGTGAACGAATCAACGTTCATTTGAAGTGCAACCTGGATCGTGAAGATTGTGCTAGTTTGCGTTCCCCCTTCACCTTACCCTACGCTTGAATCTCGGGACGAGATTTTTGTTTAGTGGGGGTGAGTTGTCACATCCCTGGCTTTGCTATGCACTTGGGCTAGCTTGGTTGCTGCATCATGTCTAAATTTCTTTTAAACTTGAAATGGGGGCTGATAAACCCTAGCAACTAATGAATTCAACTAGGGTCAACATAAAATCTTTTTCAATAAACCCAAAATGCCCTCAGTAAATATTCATGATTTCTGGTAAAGGTGAAAACCTCTGCCAAAAATGATGCACATATTTTTAGGCCATTCTGGATTTTTGAATTAAATCCTATGGTATTTTCATTTGGGCATTTGAATACTGTAAAATATTTGAAATGCTCAAATAATCATAAACTAAAATGTTTACTGTTGGATATATTCTAAACAGTAGCCATGATTAGTTTCATGATTTTTGAAAGTGTCTGAGTATTTTTAATAAAGCCCTAAAATTTACAGAATAATAGAAAACTGAGATAATTAGAAAAAGGAGAGAGAGAAACCTACCCGGCCCAGCTCCTCCAGCCACTTACCTGGCGCCACCAACCGGCCCAGCACTGCAGCTGGCCGGCCCAGCCCACCACTGCAGCCCCCTCCGTCGTCTTCCTCCCCTCGCCCCGAAGCAGCTGCGTGCTCGCACGCGCACGGCCGCGCCGGCCACCTCCTCCCTCCCTGCCTGCCTGGCCCCTCTCCGATGCGCCTAGACGACGCCACGGAGATGCCGAACCCCCCTGGACTCCCTCTCTCTCCCCCAAACGCTCTCCCCTCCTCTGTTCTTTCCGTCCGAACGCGCCCGTCGCCACCGACGCCGTTCGCCGCGGCCACAGCCACCGCCTCGCCTTCCCGACGCCTCCCAAAGCTCCGCCACCATCCATTACACCTCCTAGAGCAAGCCCCGAGCGCCGGACGCCCCAAGACGACCGCCTCGACTCCGTCTTCAAGCTTCGGTCGCCGGCGATCGCCCTCGACGATTCGTCATCCTCAGCACGCCCCCGGCTACCCCGAGCATCGCTTCGTGATCTACGTGAGCCCTGCCGTCTTTCCCCTCTCTTCTCGCTGCGAAACGCACCCTCTAGCCGCCCTAATCACCGGAGCCGATTGCTCCTCGCCGCCGGCCATGGCGCCGCCGTGGCCAGGGCCACCCCAGCTTGCGCCCGAGCATGTTACCAAGTTCGCCGCCCTCCCAGGAGCCCGCAGCGCCCTTCCGTTTCCCCTCTAGTGCACCGCAGCGCCGTGTTCGACCTCGGCCGAACTCCGGCGGCCACCTAGGTCGTCGCCGGCGCCGATTCCGGCCACCCCGACCCCAGCTAACTCCACCAAGAGCTTCGGCTCGTCCCCAGCTCCACCTAGATGCCCTCCGCGGCCCATTTGGTCGTCGGAGTGGCCAAAACCACTCTCGCCGCCGCGTCGGGCTCGCCGGCGGCTAAACGCCGGTGTAGCCGACGTTGACCTTGACCACGGGTGGGCCCTGGTTGACTCTCCTGAGTCAATGACAGGTGGGGCCCAGCCCTGTTAACTATTTAGGATTAGTTTAAATTAATTTTAGTTTAACTAATTACACTGACACGCGGGACCCACTGTCAGGTTTGACCCGGACCGTGTCCCGTTGACCCGCTGATGTCACACTGACGTCAGGCTGACGCAGTTAATTCTTTCTGGATTTAAAAATAATTCAGGAAATTCCAGAAAATGCCCTAAACTTCTAAAAATCATATAAATTCAACCGTAACTCCAAATGAAATAATTTATATATAAAAATGATCAGAAAAATCCAATCTATCCATCTGTACCATTTTCATGCATGTTAGAACAACTTATGACTACTGTTTAGGACAATTCAACTAAATGGCATTTAAGAAATCACATGTGGAGTTTGAATTTGAACCTAGGGTTCAAACTAACTTCATTTAATCTGCTGCTAGTTGCATTAGCCCAAAACACATTCATATTGCCATGTCATAGCATGCATCATACTGTGCATTGCATTGATCGTGTTTCTTCTGTGTTTGCCGGTGTTGTTCCCCCTCGGTAGACGCTGTACCTATGATGTGATCGTTGACACTGATGAAGACTGAATGTTATCTTCAGAAGTGCCAGGCAAGCAAAACCCCCTTGTTCATTCCGATACAATCCTACTCTCTCGCTCCTGCTCTCTTTTATTGCATTAGGACAACAACGATTCAACTGTTACTTGCTGCGGTAGCTGAACCCCTTTATCCTCTGCATGACCTGTCATTGCCACAGTAAATAGATGAAACCCACTAGTATGAGTAGGAGTTGTTTGAGCCATGTTGTGCCTACTCATTCATGTTTGTTTGTCATGCCTGCTATTGCTTAGAGTTGAGTCAGGTCTGATTCATCGGGGATGAATCAGAGGTGTATGAACATGTCCTACTGTGTGTGAGCTAAGTGTGTGAATACGATTTGGTAAAGGTAGCGGTGAGAGGCCATGTAGGAGTACATGGTGGGTTGTCTCATTGCAGCCGTCCTCAGGAACTGAGTTCTGTGTTTGTGATCCATGAAACAGATACTACCACGCATTGGGCCCGAAACCAATGGACCCTCTCGGCTTCTTAATCACCCTTGTTCTCTGTCCAGGAGTTGCAACTAGTTTCTGGTGTTTGTAGGATATGTGTTGGAGGCCGTGGGCAGCGCTGACCGGAGGGGTGGGCTGTGATGCGGTAGATACACCGTGGCCCGGTGTACCGAGCGCCCGTTTGGTGTCTCGGGAACCCTGCACACATCGTTTGGGGCTGTGAGCGAAACTCCGGCCGGATCTCCTCATGGATGGAACCCGAATAGGCGATAAACCTGGACTAGAGACTTGAGTGTTTAGGTAGGCCGTGGCCGACACCCACGTTGGGCTTCCGCTTGAAGGTTGCCGAGTACATGTCGTGTAAACGGCGGTAAGTGGTGAGAGCGTGTGTGAAGAAGTACACCCCTGCAGGGTTAACATCATCTATTCGAATAGCCGTGTCCATGGAAAAGGACTTCTGGGTTGCCTGTACAGTTCATAGACAAGTGAAAGTGGATACTCTAAAATACGCAAGATAAGCGTGAGTGCTATGGATGGCGTTCTCGTAGGGAGACGGGGTTGGATCCATAGTGGTGTATTGATATGGTGAATATGTGGACTCGTGTGCGCCACCTCAAAAGAGTTACTTGCAGTCATAGTTCAGGTTAGCCACCGAGTCAAAGCTGGCTTGCTGCAGTTAAACCCCACCATCCCCTTTGTTGATAATGGTGCATATGTAGTTAGTTCTGATGTAAGTCTTGCTGGGTACATTTGTACTCACGTTGCTTAATTTATGTTTTTGCAGAGAGACTTCAGTCTCGCTAGTAGTTCCGTGTGGACTTCGACGTTTAGCTTGTTACCTCAGCTACGATCTTGTGCCCTCGGCAGGATATGGTAGATAGTCAGGCTTCTCAGCCTTTTTCATTTATAGATGTCTGTACTCAGACATGTTAAGCTTCCGCATGTGTTTGACTTGTATGCTCTGAATGTTGGGTCGTGAGACCCATGTTTGTATTATCTCGCTCCTCGGAGCCTATTGAATAAATACTTGAGTCGTAGAGTCATGTTGTGATGCCATGTTGTATTTGCACATATCGAGCATATTGTGTGTATGTTATTGAAATGCTTGGTATGTGTGGGATCTGACTATCTAGTTGTTTATCCTTAGTAGCCCCTCTTACCGGGAAATGTCTCCTAGTGTTTCCATCGAGCCATGGTAGCTTGCTACTGCTCCGGAACACTTAGGCTGGCCGACATGTGTCCTTCTTCGTTCCCGTGTCTGTCCCTTCGGGGAAATGTCACGCGATGAATACCAGAGTCTTGTTAGCCCGCTACAGCCCGGTTCACCGGAGTCCTGCTAGCCCAGTGCTACAGCCTGGATTCACTCGCTGATGACCGACACGTTCGATGCTGGGTCATGGATATCTGTCCCTGTAGGTTTGTGCCACTTTGGGTTTACGACTAGCCATGTCAGCCCGGGCTCCTTACCATATGGATGCTAGCGACACTATCATATACGTGTGCCAAAAGGTGCAAACGGTCCCCGGCAAAGGTAAGGCGACACCCATGGGAATACCGTGCGTGAGGCCGCAAAGTGATATGAGGTGTTACATGCTAGATCGATGTGGCATTGAGTCGGGGTCCTGACACCAATCCAGACACAGGTACAGTCTTTGGCCTTCATGTCGTCACAGCCCATCAGTCCGGCCCATGGATAACAGGCAGGACGCCCGAGGACCCCTTAGTCCAAGACTCCCTCAGGCGTCGCAGTTGCGGTTGCATTGGACGACGTCGTTGGGGTACCGGTTCCAGCGTGATGGAGGAGGGCGGTGGTGGATTGGGAACTATGAGGTGGAGGACGGAGGAGGCTGGGGTTTCGCAGCTGGTGGAGAGGGTGTTTTGGCACCCATGGAGTATGAATGGGGAAACGGAGGGAGCCGGGGAACTTAAGGGGGAACAATGTTTCAGTTTGGGACGTGCTTGTTTGAAATTTGGGGAAAGTTACAAACTTTTCCCCCATCTAAAATTTCGGACATATTGCAGGTTGGGGATAGGACAATAATCTTAGGTGTCCCAAATGTGGGCGGCATAGATTTCGGCCGAGCGCATGGGTGTTTAGGCGCCCACGGCGCATGAATGCCTCTTGGAGGCGGTTGAGACTGGCGTCTTGGTGAAGTTACAAACCTACCCCGGTTTAGACCTTTAGACATCGAGCCGATAGGCTACACGGGCCAGAGTCAGGATAGTAATTTCCTACCACCAAACATTAGTCTCACGCGTTTTCGGGTGACCAGAGGCCTATTTGGCGCTTTGTTCAATATTTGGGAGGAGAAGCATTAACGTTTTCGGTTCTCTTGAATTGAACATTCAGGATTTGTCAAACTTCACAAATCTTTACTCTTGAAAATCCTAAAGCTACGATTATTTTGGAATGGAGGTGGTACATTTGAATATACATTGTACACGAGTATATATTAAAAAATATGCAACTTACCTCAGTTCATGCATGGTTCCAGATATAATCTCCTTGGTTGCAAAAAAAAGTTAGACATGCGTATGAATATATATAGCATGTTCGAACGCACAACAAAGATTGATGCCCCCTTTTACATCTGATTTGCAAATGCCATTATCTCGGGTTCAAATAGATGAATGCACTTCCTATGAATTCGAATCTTCGAAACCCTCTTTATGTTGAATTCGACATGTATTCTATTTCGTAGCTAGCAATTTGGAATGTATCCATGCAAGTGAGAAATGTATAAAGTGCTTCACACTAACAACAAGGAGTGCACTAATTAATGTTTATATATGAATTGCAAAATCATCCATTGCCTATATTTCAAACTGCTCTCACTGTATGGATCGATAATATGAAATAAACACATGCACATGCTAGAATTCAATAGAGTATGGTTGTCTGATAGACCGATTTTCGTCCATACGCAATTTGCAAAATTCATGATCTCATCCAAAAATAATAATGCCATTTATATTTTAATTTAATGCGTAGAACCACCTTTTACACGTAGATGCACTATGCCTCGGCACGTTCTCACAAACGCGCTATATATCTCTCTATCTACCGCATAATTGCACACACTTTATATGCATCGACATTTCTCTTTCACACATGCTCACAATCTCTCTCGGGATGTCGGGGAGTCTCACGCACATGCTCTATCTGTATCTCTCTCTCTCTGACTACTATGTACCACTCTTTTCACTAATCTCAGTTGGAAAACACTATTTCTCTCACATGCATATATACACATGCACGGTCTCTACTAGCCCTCTATACGCGCGCGCACACACACACACACACACACACACACACACACATATATATATATATATATATATATGTGCCTACGTGTCTCCCGCATGCACATTATCTTTAGGCCTCTCTCGCACACATTGTCCCCCCCTCCCGCAGACACACCTCTCTCTTAGTAGTTGGCAGATATGATTCCATCATATCATTCGGTAGGATATCCCTGACTGTTAGGCTGGATGGTAATACGAGGCAAAGTTTTACCCTAGTTCGGACCCTTGCAGTTGAGGAAAAATCCTACTCCTGGTACTATATATTAGTGATAGGGGTGTGTACAAAGTACACATGAATACCAAGCATTGTGCGTGTGTGTATACTATCGACGAACTAGCCCCCAAGCTTCTATAACATACTGGGGGCCTAGGGTTACAAATCATATATAGTCGGCTTATCACAAGTGGGGATAGAGTCCACCGCGACTCTGGTAGCTAGCTTCGTGTTGTATGCCGAGTTCTCCACATGGGTCTTCGTATAACGCGTCGCGATCCAACCTATGTGGCGTAGGATGGAACCGACCCATGAGTCCTCATGCTGACCCACCACAACTAGAAATGATGTGCCCACCACACCACACACGCAATCGGCCACTAAGAAAATAAGCATATACAATAGTACAATGTTATACATGAGAGTTAATTTAATGGTGCATCCAAAAATATTTGTTCTGCATTGTGAATGTTTATATATTCTCCTAAAATATTAGTCACGAGAAAGAGAAACGAAGGGCATATCTCTCCTTATCTCCACGGGACATCCCCTCTTTCTACACCACTTTCACGTATGCACACAAACTATCTCTCGGCCCTCTAAAAATATGCATGCCCACGACACATTCATGGATGACGGTCACAGTATTTCAAGCTAAAGCGCTATACGGTCACTGGAGTTCAGAATATGCTCATTACGGTCACTGAGGGAGTCCTGGATTAGGGGGTCTCCGGACAGCCGGAATATATCCTTTGGCCGGTCTCTTAGACTATGAAGACACAAGATTGAAGACTTCGTCCCGTGTCCGGATGGGACTCTACTTGGCGTGGAAGGCAAGCTAGGAAATACGGATATGTATATCTCCTCCTTTGTAACCGACCTTGTGTAACCCTAGCCCCCTCCGGTGTCTATATAAACCGGAGGGTTTTAGTCCGTAGGACAACATACAATCATACCATAGGCTAGCTTTTAGGGTTTAGCCTCTCCGATCTCGTGGTAGATCAACTCTTGTACTACTCATATTATCAAGAATAATCAAGCAGGACGTAGGGTTTTACCTCCATCAAGAGGGTCTGAACCTGGGTAAAACATCGTGTCCCCTGCCTCCTATTACCATCCGCCTTAGACGCACAGTTTGGGACACCCTACCCGAGATCTGCCGGTTTTGACACCGGCATTGGTGCTTTCATTGAGAGTTCCACTGTGCCATCACTGTAAGGAAGGATGTCTCGTCTCGTTGTTAAAAACAACATTACCGCTGGGGGAGCCCTGGCTATCGGCCAAACTCTCCGGCTTGGCAGTTTCATCATGACCACCCGTTCGGCCGCCGCATCGACGATGACTTCTCGGTTCATCGAAAATAGCCTCCACGTCGACTCAGAATTCGCCGAGCAGATGGATCCAATGGAGCTCTCTTCTCTAAACGAGCTCTTGGATCACATCGCCGCCTTGGGAGTCGCTACGGACTACGATCGGATTGGGCTTAAACCCGATCAAAGGGAGATTAACTCTCCACCGGTCACCCATCATCTTGTGGTAGTGGAGGAACAATGTGGAGATTCTTCCTCTATCTTGAGCACTAACTATGTTCGACTTCCAGAGCTCTCCAAGCCGGATACCCATTTACGGGAGAACATCACCCAAGCCTTGAACCTAGAGTCAGGCAGCGGGACAGACTCATCGGGCAACATCCCGGAATCCGAACTTCCAACATTGGAAACACCTCGGCCCCTGGGTCTCAGATCATGTGAGGGTTCGGAATCATATACACCCACCCACCTAGACATAAACGATCTTTCCCACATTAGGCAAGAGCCCCATGAAACAGTACATCATTATTGGGCCAGATTCCTCCTTGTGATGAACAAGGTTAAGGACTGCTGCGAGGAAGACACAGTCTCACTTTTATGCAATAACTGCGTGGACAAGGGAATCCTTAACGCCATAAGTCGCCGTGACATATCACGCTTCGCCGACTTGGCGTCCATAGTACGAAAGTACTGTGCGATGGAAAGTGCCTGGAAAACCGAAAGGAAATTTTGGGATAATCCGGCTCCGAATATACACCCAGTCCGAAGTAAAAGGGTGCACTATCATAAGACACCCAAGTTAATTACAAAGAAGCAAAAACCCTCTATAGGGCGTGGAACCGTATTGGAGGGATGGCTCAATGGACCCTGCAAAATTAATAGTACATCGGATACCATACCAACACACAGCCTTAGAGCATGTTGGATACTCCGGCAGGTGGCCAAAAGCGGCGAGGATCTTCTCATCCCAGATGCCACAGAGCACCATCCCAGGGATAACAATACGGTATTAACAGTCTTTGAGACCTTTGCATCAAATAATAGGCGCAAGCGAACACTCCGCAGCATTGCCGAAATCTGCCACGTGGCATCAATAAATCCATGGAGTGACACGACCATTACCTTCAATGCCAGTGACGGGCCTAAATTCCGAACAGCCCGAGCACCAGCTGCACTGGTCCTCAGTCCAATTGTGGACGGCCGTTGAATCACCAAAGTACTCATGGACGGCGGCAGTGGATTAAACCTCATCTATGAGGAAACTCTTCAAAAAATGGAAATAGACTGGAACCACATTGAGCAAAGTAGCACAACCTTTAGAGGAATAATCCCCAGCCGGGAAGCACGCTGTGCGGGGAAAATCACACTAGATGTGGTATTCGGCACGCCGAGAACTATAGATCCGAAGAAATTACATTCCAAGTGGCGCCGTTTAGTAGTGGATACCACGCCTTTTAGGACGGGAGGCATTCACGATCTTCCAAGCCATACCCCATTATGGGTACATGAAGCTCAAAATGCCCGGGCCCAATGGAATCATCACTCACGCTAGTGATCCGGACACAACACTTCGCACCGAAAACAAAACAGACGGATTGGCCCTCGAAGCATTATCCGAAGCCCTTTCGGCCGAGGAATTAATTGTGCTACGCTCCACAATGGACAGGGACGACGTGATACTTGACAAGAGATCCAAGTCCACCTCTTTTGAACCAGCGGATGAAATAGTCAAATTCCAAGGTCCACCCAACGGACCCTACAAAAACAGCCTCCATCGGGGCACAGTTAAACCCCACCGTGGACACCGCACTACGAGAGTTCCTGCGCGAGAATTGGGACATATTCGCCTGGCACCCCTCAGACATGCCAGGAATCCCACGCAGGCTGGCCGAGCACAGCCTCAATATCCTAAAGGGATTCAAGCCGGTCAAGCAGGCTCTTTGGCGTTTCT
Organism: Triticum aestivum; assembly: GCF_018294505.1. NCBI lineage: Eukaryota > Viridiplantae > Streptophyta > Magnoliopsida > Poales > Poaceae > Triticum > Triticum aestivum. The sequence goes on along the minus strand of NC_057803.1, from coordinate 321,655,938 downwards.
CTGAACCTAAGAGACAAGCTATGGGAGAGGAACTAGCCAAGTTATTGGAGGCCGGATTCATTAGAGAAATAAAGCACCCGGACTAGCTAGCAAACCTGGTGATGGTACCAAAGAAGGAAAAATCCTGGCACCTATGTGTCGACATCAAGGACCTCAACAAGGCTTGCCCAAAGGATCCCTTCCCCCTCCCCCGCATTGATCAAATTATCGATGCTACCGCAGGACACGAGTCATTGTGTTTCCGCGACGCATTCTCTGGCTACCACCAAATCAAGATGGCAGAGTCCGACCAAGTCGCAGATATCACACCATACGGCACCTTCTGTTTCAACACAGTGCCTTTTGGGCTCAAAAACGCCGGCGCAACATATCAGCGCATGATTCAGACATGTCTGGAGAAATAGATCGGCAAAATAGTAGAGGCATACGTAGATGATGTGGTCGTTAAAACCAAACAGGTCGACTCTCTAATAGATGACTTGAGGCTCACATTCAACAACCTCCGAACATATGACATCAAGCTCAATCCGGAAAAATGCGTTTTCGGCGTACCAGTCGGAAAGCTCCTGGGCTTCATTGTCTCCAGTAGAGGAATTGAAGCTAATCCAGCCAAAATCCGAGCTCTGTCATAGTTGGCTATCCCAACGGACCTCAAACAAATCCAGAAATTAACTGGATGTGTGGCGGCTCTAAGCCGCTTTATCTACCGCTTAGGAGAAAAAGCATTACCCCTTTTATCGCCTCCTTCGGTGCACAAACACTTCGAGTGGACGGACGGTGCCACAGCTAGATTGGAAGAAATAAAAGCCATACTGGCAACCAACCTAATCCTGGCCGTGCCAAATATCAACGAACCAATGTTGTTGTACATTGCGGCAACCCATCAGGTTGTAAGCGCAGTGTTCATCGTCGAACGAGAAGCGGATGGACATAAATTCCCTCTTCAAAATCCGATATATTATTTATCCACTGTCCTCACTCCATGCAAATCACGGTACCCACATTATCAAAAGATAGCCTATGCGGTATTCATGGCATCCCGGAAGCTGCGACACTACTTTAAAGAGTGTTTGATTACAGTAGCCTCGGAAGTGACACTTAATGATATTATAAACAACCGCGACGCCACGGGCCGGATTGCCAAATGGGCCATTGAGCTCCTCCCGTTCGACATAACATACAAACCTCGGTGAGCCATTAAATCGCAAGTATTGGCCGACTTTGTCGCCGAATGGACGGAAGCCGAGCTCCCTAAAGAGTACGACGCATACTCCAATTGGATCATGCACTTCGATGGCTCCAAAATGCTGGCTCGTCTGGGGGCTGGCGTCGTCCTGACGTCCCCAACCGGAGATACAGTGCAATACATACTGTAGATACTGTATACAGACTCCAACAACGCAGCCGAATATGAAGCCCTGTTACATGGTCTTCGGATGGCAGTTTCCATGGGAATTCAACGCCTGGAGGTGCATGGGGATTCGAACCTTGCAATATCCCAAATAAATGGAGACTTCGATCCAAGGATCCAAAGATGGCGGCCTATCGAAACGTCATCCTAAAGATGTTAGCTCGGTTCGAGGGGCTCGAATTTCACCATGTGGCTCGAGAAAACAATCAGGCGGCGGATATCCTCGCCCGCATCGGCACAAAACGCGATGCAGTGCCCCAACCTCTTTTTGGAGAGGTTGTTTAAGCCATCCGTGGTATGGGAAGGGGACATCGGTAACAATAGTCCGGACCCGGCCAAAATGCCCGATACCGAACACTCTGGCATAATCGGAGGCTCTACCACCGAAATAACACCTTCAGCCCACGTCATAATTGCCATCATTACCCCGTGGACAGAACCATTCTTGGCCTACCTAACTAGGCAGGAATTTCCAGAGGACCAAAATGAGGCACGCTGCATAGTGCGGCGATCTAAAGCCTACAGGGTCCACGAGGGAGAGCTGTATAAAAAAATCACTACCGGAGTCCTTCAAAGGTGCATCTCCCAAGAGGAAGGGCGGAAGCTTTTGGCAGAAATTCATGCCGGAATCGGCGGCCACCACGCTGCAGCCCGGGCCCTTGTAAGCAAGGCCTTCCGTACAGGGTTTTATTTGCCGACGGCCCGGGCAGATGCACAGGACTTGGTCCAACGCTGCGCCGGTTGCCAGCATTTTGCAAACCAAAGCCACATGCCACCCACCGCCCTCCAAACAATCCCCATTACCTGGCCCTTCGCGGTCTGGGGGCTTGACATGGTTGGACCCCTTAAAGGGGGAACCCATAAGAAAAAATACATACTAGTCATGGTGGATAAATACACCAAATGGATAGAAGCCAAACCTGTTAAAACAGCCGAATCCGGACCGGTAATGGACTTCATATCCGGGGTCGTACACCGTTATGGCGTCCCCCACAGCATCATCAGTGACAATGGCACGAACTTCACGGACGACGAGGTAAAACTCTAGTGCAGCAACATGGGCATCAAGCTTGATTATGCTTCTGTCTATCACCCACAAACCAACGGCCAAGTTGACCGAGCAAATGGTCTTATCATGAGCGGCATTAAACCCAAATTAGTGCGGTCCTTAAAGGAGTCTGACACACACTGGGTAGAGGAGCTCGACTCTGTACTCTCGGGGCTGCAGACCACGCCGAATCGTACTACCGGATATACACCCTTCTTTATGGTGTATGGTGCAGAGGCAGTTCTGCCCTGCGACATAATTCATGACTCACCTCGAGTGCGCATGTATGAAGAAAGAGAAGCCGAGCTCGATCGGCAGGACAGTATGGACACCGTGGAGGAGGAGCGCGACATGGCAAAAGCCCGTTCCGCATTCTATCAGCAACAGGCTCGCAGATACCAAAGTAGAGAAGTACGGGCCAAAACTTATAACGTTGGCAAGTTAGTTCTATGCCTGCCGGAGAAGAAAAAGACCAAGCTCGAGCCCAAATGGGAAGGTCCCTTCATTATTGACCAAGTTCTGACCGGTGGAGCATACCGTCTGTGTGATGCATCAAATAATCGACTTGAACCGAACCCATGGAACGCAGCCAGGCTCTGAAGATTCTACGCCTAGCGCCGCACTCTATGTTCGTCTCCTTCCTCTGTCCATTTTATGAATATACATTATCTCTCTTTTTTCTCTTTCTTTCTTTTATTCTTTCTCAAGGCCTTCAAGGGCCAACTCGTGCCTCGCTTGCACACTATAGACGCGCTAACCGCGCTCATTATACCTGGGGGGCTTCTTACACAGAAGCCTAATTATCTATCTGGGCTTCATGCCCCGCACATGTGTTATTCTTCCGCATGTACCTTTTCTTCGCCATTGTATGCATCGATATGACGTAAGTTTTGGCCAAGCTGGGTTGCTTGGCTCTTGTATTTATGCCATACGTTCCCGTTAATTCGGCTAGGGCATAAGGGGAGCACCTCTGCGATTGTTACTGTCGGGTCAGCCGGATGTGTACCTCAGACTGGGTGAAGCCGAAAGCTAGCGTTCTTAAGGGAATATTCGATCGGTGAACAAAAGATGATTTTTACTTATTTTCCATATATGCCCCCTTATGTTTTTGCCCGCGTCTCCGCTCGCAGTCCGAACATGCACTTTAGGGCATGCGTACCTAGGGAAAGGAACCACTAACGGAACTATTCTCCCTGGAAGATGTTTCTTACTACCCATGTAATATAACATAACTAGTTGGGCACTTGTCTGTTCAAGCACTAATGACCCCTATGCCTGGTTTCCACGCATACCCCGGTTCTTATATAACTGAGCGGGTATTCGGACACACTCCGGACTATCGGGTCCCGAAGTTGAAGCAAAAAGGTCCGCCATGACAAATAATCTACAATCCGGCTAGAACGCATTATACATGTCACTTTAATTACATAGTCATGTAGACTAAGTAAATTCCTCTTCTATACCATCCAACAGGCGGTCTAGCCTACAATCCTGTTGGGAATACTTCGCGGCTAATTCTACTTGCCCATAGACTAAGCTAACGGGGATCTCTTTCCCATCGGGCCCCACAGGTCCGACCTCGGCCATGTGGTTTGGGTCAGCCTTGGTATACCGCGTCTTCACCATGGCCCAGGCTTCCCTGGCACCTTGACGGCAGGCCGATATCTTCCATAATCGGAAGCGCCGCCGTGCTCCCTTGAGCTTCTCCGCAAGCTCTCCAATGCCTTATGGCAGGGAGACTGATGGCCACAAGGCCTGGGCAATACCTTGCATCACCTTCCGAACTTGTTCGTGTAGTTGTGAGAGCTCAAATAGAAGATCACCCGCAGACTCGGGCATCTCCTCCGCGGGACGACCCGTCATCATACCTGCAGACATAACTCTGTTAGCCGGCTTCTGCGCCGTCCCCTTTTTAAGGGTTCGTTCAAGCACTTACTGAAAATGCCGCATCAAAGCCGCTTATTCTCCTTCTTGGAGTACGCAAGCTGGGCTCGAACATCTTTTAGTTCCACGCTCAGCTTGGTATTGGTGTCTTGGAGATTGTTTTTCTCCCGCCTGACCTTAGTCCACACGCGTTCGCCAGCTTTTAGCTGTCGTACGGCATGCTGGTCGTCCGGATTCTCTCTGGATTCATCTGCAATATCTATTGTTAGATCTGCAGCCACGCCACACGCTATATGGTACCCATCATTCTTTGAAACAAATGTTACTAGCTGGGGACTTTTTAGGTTCCTTCAATGCGGCAACAGCGGCCCGAAGTTGGGTCTTGCGTTCCTCTAGCTCCTGTGATAGTCGAGTATTCTTCTCTGTAAGAACCTGCACAATAGATGATCCTTAAATCAGTTCTGCTAACTATTTCAAGTCTCAGGGGCTACTTATACATATGATCATCAGATTTGCTTACCCGTACATCCCTTACATACTGGTCCATGGCTCTGGCTAGACCATTTTGAGCAGCACGGAGGTACGCGTCTCTAGAATTGAAGGCATCAAATGCCTCTGGGGAGAAGCAAGCATCACAGAGTACGGCTCGGCGACGCCTATGATTCATGGCGCTCTCCACTTCTAAATTTGTAGTGGATAGTCTATCTGCATCCTCTATAGGGGGATTATCCGGCGTCCTCCCCATGTCGGCTTCCTCCTCTATGCCTGGTCCTGGTGCCCGACTGGTGGAAGCATGATCGGCAGCCTCACCGGACATATTCCAGCAAGCGTTTTTTCTGTTAAAGAAACATGGATGTCATTACATTTTGAGAAAACGACAACCACGGAGCGGGGTTTTTGTCATACCTCTGCACCGGCGTCTTCGTCTTGACCACCTTCCTTTTTGGCCTGCCCGGCCTCGTGCCTCTTGTTGGCGAGTTGCTGTGGGTTCGGCACGGCGTCCCGAAGGCCTTCCCTGTAAAACACCATATGTATATGGTAGGCGAAGTGTCTAAAAGGGGATCCTAGTTTTTGGAGTTGGGATTTTTGGTTTTTCTTACGTGCGACGCAGGAAGCAGTCCGAGATAGTCGGCTGTAATGGCCACCATGGCGTCATCACAACTTAATTGATAGAACTGCCGGTCTATCAGCTCCACGAATATGTCCGGATCTTCTTTGAGTCCGGGACTGAGGGCCCGGTCAGGGTCCTCTGGTTGTGGGGATGGGCTGTTGACCTCCCTTATGGCTTTTCGTAGTTCCTGCTGCAAAATGGCAAGGTGAATACCTATGACAAAGAATGCGGGAAGAATGGGAGTAGGGAGATATAACTCACTCAGCTTGGAGGGTTGTACATGGAGAATCCATCCCGTGGCTTGATGCGGATGAACTCCTCTTCCTCTCCCTTGAACAACTTGGACATAATTTTTGCTAAAGCGGCAGCGTTGTCCGGACCCTTACGCCCTCAACGGGTGGCATCATCTTCCCCGTTAAAACACCACAGGGGATGCCCTCAATATTGAAGTGGCGGCACTCCCCGCATTATGCATATTGACATAACCTCGATTACTACCAATCCTGATTGAGCCAACGCTTTAATCTGGTTCATCAGGTAAAGGACTTCTCCGTTCTCTTCCCCCTGGGGGCTCCGGGGGCGCCAACTTCGGCGTTTCTTCAGAGGAGCATTGTTGAACTCAGGAAGACCCCGCCGAACAGGGTCCGAAAGGGGGACATCCTCCATATAAAACCATTCCGAGGGCCAGTCTTCGAACGTATTCTTCGGAGTACCGGATAGGTATCCGGTTTCGGCGATGTGCCATATTTCGGCTCCGCCCAATTGATAAAGTGACCCCTTCTATGTGCGGGGGACAAGGCAAAATAACCTTCTCCACAGCTCGAAATGAGCCTCGCAGCCCAGGAATAACTCGCAGAGGGCAACATAGCCGGCGATGTGTAAAATGGAAGCAGGGGTGAAATTATGCAGTTGGAGGCCGTAAAACTCCAGGAGCCCGTGGAGGAACGGATGAATTGGAAATCCGAGTCCCCTCAATAAGTAAGGAACAAGGCATACCCGCTCCCCCATAGAGGGGCTGGGGAAGCTCTCCGCTTGCTCCCCGCCATTGTAGGTGGCGAGCCCGGCTCGGACGGGAACCATATACGCTGGAGGGAGAAATCCCTTGGTCTGCAGTTCGAATAATCGACTGTGTGGGACAGAACACCTCTCCCAATCACCGGGCTTAGGGCTATGGGGGTAGGAGGAGGAGCTGCGGAGGTCGGCCATGCTGGAGTGGATCTTTCCGAAGCACGCTCCGATGGATTTTCGCTGGGGGAGGGCGGTGTGGATTGGATCTAAGAATTCCCATCCCTTTAATAGACAATTTATTTATCTGGCTAGGGGGTGAATGTAAAAACGCCCTGGCTCCTCGTATTCATTTGACGCATGGAAGATAGCCCTTATTGGGCACGGAAGCCAAGAAGTGCAACATTTATGGTGCCGGATACTACTCGACAAACGTTTGAAATTTGGAGAAGAACCTGCCTTGCAATGCCGAAGACAATACTGCGTGTCAGACTTGACGTCATTGAAGCCTGGTTCGGGGGCTACTGAGGGAGTCCTGGATTAGGGGGTCTCCGGACAGCCGGACTATATCCTTTGGCCGGACTGTTGGACTATGAAGACACAAGATTGAAGACTTCGTCCCGTGTCCGGATGGGAATCTACTTGGTGTGGAAGGCAAGCTAGGCAATACTGATATGTATATCTCCTCCTTTGTAACCGACCTTGTGTAACCCTAGCCCCCTCCGGTGTCTATATAAACCGAAGGGTTTTAGTACGTAGGACAACATACAATCATACCATAGGCTAGCTTTTAGGATTTAGCCTCTCCGATCTCGTGGTAGATCAACTCTTGTACTACTCATATTATCAAGAATAATCAAGCAGGGTTTAGGGAGGGCCTGAACCTGGGTAAAACATCATGTCCCCTGCCACCTGTTACCATCCGCTTTAGACGCACAATTCAGGACCCCCTACCCAAGATCCGCCGGTTTTGACACCGACAGTCACCGTATACATTCTCGTGGTGATCATACGGTATCTAGCTCACGATACGTCTCCGTATTTTCTTGATGACACTGATGGACTTTGCATTTGATGCGTGCTCTGTATTTTGTTGACGACACTTACAGTCATTGTATTTGAAGCGAAAGCACGATATGGTCACTGTACTTCAGAATAAGCTCATCACGGTCACCACATACATTATGTCGTGCTAACCAACATGTGGTTGGATGGTTAGGAGGACAGTGGTTTCTCGAGCCCACCAGGGTTAAAATCCCGGTGCTCACATTTATCCTGGGTTAATTTTAGTATTTTCCAGCGATGTGCGTTCAGTGGGAGGAGACGTTCCACTCGACTACGAGGCACCTATCCGGGACTCCGAAGAACATTCGGTAACCACATACAAGCTTCCTTTATAACCCTAGCGTCATCGAACCTTAAGTGTGTAGACCCTACGGGTTCGGGAGACATGCAGACATGACCGAGACGTTCTCCGGTCAATAACCAACAGCGGGATCTGGATACCCATGTTGGCTCCCACATGTTCCACGATGATCTCATCGGATGAACCATGATGTCAAGGACTTAATCAATCCCGTATTCAATTCCCTTTGTCTATCGGTATGTTACTTGCCCGAGATTCGATCGTCGGTATCCAATACCTTGTTCAATCTCGTTACCGGCAAGTCACTTTACTCGTTCCGTAACACATCATCCCGTGATCAACTCCTTGGTCACATTGCGCATATGATGATGTCCTACCGAGTGGGCCCAGAGATACCTCTCCGTTTACACGGAGTGACAAATCCCAGTCTCGATCCGCATAAAACAATAGACACTTTCGGAGATACCTGTAGTGCACCTTTATAGTCACCCAGTTACATTGTGACGTTTGATACACCCAAAGCACTCCTACGGTATCCAGGAGTTACACGCTCTCATGGTCAAAGGAAGAGATACTTGACATTGGCAAAGCTCTAGCAAACGAACTACACGATCTTTGTGCTAGGCTTAGGATTGGGTCTTGTCCATCACATGATTCTCCTAATGATGTGATCCCGTTATCAACGACATCCAATGTCCATGGTTAGGAAACCGTAACCATCTATTGATCAACGAGCTAGTCAACTAGAGGCTTACTAGGGACATGGTGTTGTCTATGTATCCACACATGTATCTGAGTTTCCTATCAATACAATTATAGCATGGATAATAAACAATTATCATGAACAAGGAAATATAATAATAATCAATTTATTATTGCCTCTAGGGCATATTTCCAACAACACTGACACGTACACATGCACTCACGAACACACGCACGTACACACACATGCATGCAACACTGAAACATACCCTTGCACGCACGCAACACTCGCATGCCTGCATGCACACAACACACGACGCAAGACACACGCTCAACCTATACGTGCTTGCGCCCTTTGTTAAGGACATGGATTGTTATGGGTATTAATCAATCTTATCTGTGATAAGCAAACCATTGATGTTTGTAGCGGTCTTTATGAATCACAACGTATCAAACGGGCTATTAACATAGTAGGCTTATCTACATGAAAAGGATGACGTCACACTCAATGAACAATCATCGGTGTATGAAATGCCTACTTCTGACCGCCCTAGCCCACCAAAGGTTCCTCTGCTGTGCGCTGCCTGCGTTGGGTCACTGACATGCAGGTTGTGTATCCAAAGAGCCCACACGTTAGTGGAAGAATTGTGTGGTGTCCTACGTCAGAGTCGAGGGCGCCACTCACTGCACACCCGACTGAACATGCCTCCTTGCTGCATTCAAACGCCTCCATGAAACCCACCCATGTGGAAGCCGAGAAACCCACTCTGGACACACGTCCATTCATGACCGGGCCGGCATTAAACGCAACGCCGGCCGAGATCCTCCCGTCCGCTTTCTATTTAATCTCCTACTTAAACGAGGCCAAACGCCGACCAAGAATCGCACACTTCCGCCGCTCCCCTATCTCCTCTTTCACCATTTTGTCCACTCTTACAATGGCTTATGAAGAGCAGTTATTCCGCACAAGCCATTTGTGTAGGTTTATATCTCTCACACACACCCACGTAGGTGAGGGACGTGCACGAAGAGAAGAGGTGCATGTACTCCCGTCTCTTTGTCAACCACACTCGCGCGGGTACACGGTGGAGCTCATTTCTGTATGAAAAGGCAGCCCACGTGGTAATTTGACACATCTACTGGTTATCCACTTGGTGGAGGGAGGATCGTCTACCACGGGTGAACAAACAAATTGCGACCTGACGCATTATGTTAAAAAAGAGGCAAACCATGTGGGGCCTACCTTAGAGGCAAGGCTCTATACTCTAGAGTACTTTTGATGTGTCCCGTCAACTCGCAGAACGAGGAGAAGCTTGCTTAGTATGCCGTCTCCCCCGCCCACGGGCGCGGTGGCTCGCAGGATGAGGTGAAGCTTGCTTACTAGTAGTAGTATTGTACGGCTTACGCCCGCTCCCTCGCCCACGCGCACGGTGGCTCGTAGGACGAGGAGAAAATTTTACACCCCTACCTGCCACACGGGAAAAGACCCGCCCTTGCCTTTTTTAGTCCGGGTTTGTATCGATGGATCACGCAAAGCAGCAAAAACCCAAGCCATGTCTTGTACTCCTCCGTCGATGCTCGCTTTCATGAATTCTGTACTTCCTGTCGCTGACATGTGGGACATATAGCAACTGGTTCGACGTGTTAACCACCAAATAACAGTGCAGAACCGCAGGGGGGACGCACCCCAGTCGTACCGCCCCAGTAGTAGTAATGAGCAATGAGACATCAAATCACAATGCCGCACCATCCCAGACGGACGAAGCAACCATTATTTCACACTTCGGTTTGCCATCATCTCAAACCACGTAGTATTGCTTCTGCCTCAAGAGGGACACGCGCATCGCCTTGGTACATCATGACACGTGGGACCGCATGACATGCCATGCTCCCCCGCCGATCGTTCGGTAAAATCACCTCATTTTTACTACTATACTTCCTCCGTATTGGTTTACTACATGGCATGCACGTCATTCTAGGTTGATAATTTAACTGGCTATATATGTGATGAACAGTATATGTTTAGAAACTACATTCGCTTAATAATCCAATGATAAACTTTTTGTGACATAGTAACTCAGATTTAGTTAGTCAAATGGATGACCTAGAACTATGTGCATGCCCTATAAACCGAGACGTCTAAAAAAACGAGATAGAGAGGGTAGTTCAGTACGTATCTTTTTAGATCAATATAGTCGGGATTTACCAAGGTGCAAAACCAAGTGGTAGGTTGCACCTATCGTGTTGGCCTAACGACTCAAGCATGGTCAGTCTGCACATGAAATGGCAACACATTTAATAGGGCCCCTTTGGCCGACATGTGGCTCGTCCATTGTCTTGTTCCACGTGCAATGCACAAAATTACAGTTCGGAGCAGCGACTTGAATTGGAGGCACCCCGGTCGTAGCGCCGCAGTTGTAGAAAATGAGCGATGATGGGTCAAATCACAAAGCCCCACCTTCCCCGCATTAAGCTGGACGGACGAAGCAACCATCGTTTCACTCTAGGGCGCAAGAGCATAAAGAAAAGAGAAAACCAATGATGCGTGAGGCAGCTACCTAGGGCACCCTAGGGTAGGCGTCTCCACTACAGATCTGTTTTTTTGAAAGCGCCTCCACTACAAATCGGCTTCTCCCTCGTCCTCTTGAAGAAAACCGATGATGCGTGCGGCGGTAGTGTTTGTAGGAGTACTACTACGGCGTGCGTGGCCACTTTGTAGTAAACGGGAGAGGGATTGAGTTCGAGTCGACGCCTTAAACATGTGTGGGCCACTTGGTTTAGGGGAACGAGGCAGCATTTTGGGTTTGAGGACCAGTGGAGATATAGTACGTACAAAAAATGGTGGATGTAGGTTCGACCGAAAGGCAATGATGCATGGGCCCTGCATTTTGATACACCCGGGGCCGCATGAAATTTGCTACTCTACTCAAAACTAGTAAGGTACACATGCATTGAATTCATGAGATTTCGAAACCAAATTATGAATAAATACACACTATAGCATGTAAAGCTTTGAGTCATATATGCATGATGTAGATGTTCGTTTAGTTCTTATAGTTCATACCATTCAAAATCAATTAGTTTTATAAAAATATTAAGATTCATTGGGTTGTGCATTGTAAATCATAAAGTAAAAAAAAAATAATGGCAATTCATTTAGAAAAAAACAATTATGATACGGAAGATTCTAGACCAAAGGAGAAGTGCTTGTGTTTTGAGGTTTGTGCATTATGCTTAAGTTCAACCATGGAGTCTTCTAAATTGTACATGCGGCAGATCTGGTGGAATCTTGATGATATCCAATGGCCAGTAGTGCTCGGATTTGCCATCTCTGCACTGTCGGATCAGCTTCATCCAGCGACCATCTTTCAAGTTATTCACACACTATATAGTTCTTTTGCCATAGTTGCATGTCTTGGAAAAAAGGTACTAGTGGGTTGTACTAGCTATTTAGGAATAGAAGATGTATACAAGGAAGTTGTAGGGAAAGAGATGACATCGACTATCTCAATTCCTATGAGTAGGGATTGGAAAAGAGATGTCATTTGGTTGACATCATATGAACTTTTATATTGAATTTAGAGATTCTATGTATCTCAATTCCTATGAGGAGGGATTAGAAAAGAGATGTAATTTGGTTCATATCATAAGAACTTTTCTATTGAATATACGCTAATGTTTATTTTCCTTTGAAATTATGGGAGTATAGGAACCCATTCATATGAACCAAGTGGCTCTAAAGCTATAGAAAATATATCATGTTTATTTCCTTTGAAATGTGGAGTGTATGAATCTATTCCTATGAACCAATTGGCTCTAAAGGAAAAAATCCTATAAAAATCATATCATATAGAGTTCCTATAATAATCCTCCACACCAAAGGATGGTTGAAATTGCTGCAGGTGATACGATGGTCTTTCTTTGTAAACTCCTCCCCATCTTTATAGTTACCTCTCGAAGATGAATGAAATGATATATACATGGTATTCTACATGTGCAATTTGGTACACAAAAACTCGGTAAAAGTTTGCAAGGTTCGAATTTTCAATAAAGCTATATGCACTGCATTTTGGAACGGAGGGAGCATACGACAGTTGCTAACACTCACGTGGAAGATTTGTGTGTAGGAGGAGTGGCTGTTCTGTTATACGACATGGCAAAACTGACACTGTCGGATGCCGATCTAATGGTTCTTACGACATTTGTCAGGAAAAGGCTTGTGGCGAACGTTTGTCGGATAATGATTTACGGACACATGTGTTGCATTGATATGCGCCCCCTCTCTCTCACGCACACGCAGCCTCCCGAGTCCTCTCGCACCCACCGTCTATCTGCAGGTAGAAATCACACACATATGTGCTCTTCACACCCTACCCTCAAAACTTCTAAAAAACAAAAGACGTCGCGCACATTTTATTTTAGCTCACATGTCACACACTTATACTATTACTCTTGTCGCGAACGTTCTTTGGGCATAGTATATTGTACTCTCGCGAAGAGAAGCGGTGCACGCATGCACTAGTTCTCTCACACCCACTCGCGGGTACACATAGGAGCGCATTTTTTTGAAGCTGGTACAACAAAATCACTCCACTATATATATAAGCGGGAGCCTTAGCGCTTGCTTTACTAGGGTTCCTGTCGTTCACTCTCTCATGCTCTTAAGATCTAAGCAAGACATAGGTGGACACACTCTCTCTCAGCTCACGGCTGGTCACAAAAAACCGGCCGGACAACCTCGACCGGGGCAGGGGTGTAGGTGCATCGTTCATGCTGTTGTCAGTGGCGAGGGAGGAGATCAACGGCTGCCCGCGCGTCCCGATCGGCGGCCGTGCCGTTCTCTCCGAGAGAGCGTCGACTCCGGAGGGCCTCCGACCCCTTCTTCCTCCCTGTGGTAATGTGGCCAAGATGCGGCCTCCCGATGCCGTCTTTGCCACATGCCGACGACTGTCAGGTATATATTCCTTCGAAACCTGCCTTGCTCTACTGCCCCAGCTCCCCACTTGGCTTCGTGTGGATCTTTTTCTACTTCCGTCCGCTGTTCCGAAGCCACCTAGACTTTTACTATTATTAGAGGTAAAACTAGTTCATACAATGGACTCTAAGAGTTGGTTCAAACAGGGAGGAATGTGGGAAAACTATAGCATGAATCTAGGACTTGGTTCTAAGAGGAAACGGGGGAAAGTAGTAGATAATAGCTACCCAACCGGTCTCTTGGTTGAAAAGACGAAGAAAGCATGCTGGATGGCGAAGGGTGGGGCGAAGTGGACCTATCTCTTGTTTGAAAAAGGAAAGAAAGTGACGGGTGTTGGGGCACAACGCAAATGAGAATGAGCAGGTCTAGATTTCCCGTGCTCACATAGGAAAATGTCGCCGAGGAGATAAAAAAATGGGACAAATGCAGACATGCTGCTTGAGTGTTTGCCGCTCTCGACAACCACATCTGCCTCACCACTTTATGCCCTTGCTATCCCTATGCCCATATCTCTACCGTTAATGTAAAATCACATGAAGCATTAAGTAATGCCACCTAATGTCACTAATAAGAATGATCTAGTGCCGTCGATAAATTGAAGCAATGCCACCACCATTTTATGAAGTGCTTCTGTCTTGCTTTATTTCCCATGAATTGTGTTTTTGCAGTTACACTTAAATCTCACACCGCTAACATTGCTTCATCCCAGTGGAACTGCACAAATTTGATTGCACATTTACTGACCATGTGCTACTCTCATGACAGTAATACTAATGCTATTGTCCTGCATGTTAATCTAGTGGCAGTGTTGATGTGATGGGATGCTACTTACGTAAGGACACTTTCATACTGTGGCCTTAGTTAACTGCATGAACCACTGTAATAAGATACATAGTTGCTTATATGTCAGACAATAGATTGTTGATTGTTAGCTGGTCGATAGCCTAGTGTTGAAGCGAGCTGAGCCAATGTGTCGTGTTTTGCACAACTTCTTACAAGTGGGGTAGCACCAACAGTGTTTACAAGTACTTATGTATACGTCGGTGCACAGTTCTCAAACGAGTACTCTATTTCATCAAAACACACACTGCTCGTATGATAAAACTAGTGAGGACGCATCTGTTTCGGCAACAATTACGATGATTCACGGGCACACAAAAGTAGCAGCAATTCCCATAGACGGATTCAAACAGAGTACTAGCCCAGAAGGCTTGATAACAGGCAAGGTTCAGGTAATTAGACAAAATCCAAACTACTATTAAACACTAGCTGGGGCAAGTATTTCATGCCTCGATCTAATTTGGGCTAGACACAAGACGGACCTTGCCATGAACATCATCGAGGACGTCCGACAGCAGCTAAATCCTGTGAACCTTCATGAAGACAATCTTGTGGCCTTGCCACTCATAAACTTGTTTGTGGAGGCATGCCACGTCATCTTCCTGCGTAAGCTTGACAAGAACAGTATGCCTCACAAATGAAGGAGTAGCTTTGAACTTCTTGTTCTTCAGTACACCCTAGACAACATGCCTGCCAATAGTGAGGCTGGAATACAACTCTTCATTGGTATAAGCGCAAATGGCTTCCAGGATCCAACAGCCTAAAAACTCTGTTTTCCTAGTGCGTATATTCAGGTCATCCGCCTCATAGCGAGTGACATGTACAACCACACAATCCTTGTCTGCATCAGGGATCTAATTGAAACAGAAACAAATTATGAATTACTTTCCAGTATAAGAAACACAAGTTATTTAAACCACTATGTATATCATGGCATCGAAGCTAATAAAATTTTGCATTATTGATCACCACATACTTAGATGAAAAACCAAAATCGAGATCGGCAAAGAAGAAAATCACCTTGGGTAGCTCAGCGGGGGGGGGGGGACACATCCTCGAAGGGGGAAAACTGCTCCTGCAGTGCCACAGGGGTTGTAACCTCAAACGAGGTGTTGACCATCTCAGTAGTGGCCGTGAGCGTCTCTGGGGTCGGCTCGGTGGCTGCCTCCATCTTCTTGGAGCTCTCTGTCTCGTGGGGATCAGCCTCCCGCGTCTGCTCCAATATCGGCAAATCTTTGCCTGGTTCTCCTTGTCCCATCATGAAACCGACGAATACTAGGAGACCACTGAAAGGAAAACACAATCGCAATGACAATGAAAAAAAAGAGTGAGGATCGGTTACTGCTTTGCAAAAGTTCTTTTTTTTCTCTGAACGAAAATATACCAACATCACGGATCCGCTTACATTCCCTTCGTTGGGAGAGAAGAACAGTGGCAGATGCGAGTGTTGCCTTTCTTGAAGACGGTGAGGGAGAAGGGGATTCAGTGAAGAGTGAAATGATGTTGCTTCGTCCGTCAAACTTAGGCTGCGGGGAGGTGTGGTTTTGTGATACGACGGCTTGTTATTGCCGCGCTACGATCGGGGTGACTCTCCGCCTGCATATTGCCTTCTAATTTGGTGGATGGCATTTGGGCCCGCGCGCTGCATGGCCCGCATGTCGGTGAACAAAAGTATAACGACATTCAGTAGAGGGAGACGTTTCGATGACCTAGGAGGAGCCAGAAGCGGTATTGTATCCACTATACTAGTAGTAATTGTTTTTCTGGGTAGCTGTAGAGTGTCTCCACTGTACTAGTAGTAATTGTTTCTCTGGGCCCAAGACAAAACAGCCCATCCACCCTAGTAAATAGTAAAATCAATTCAAAAGTCCATATATTTACTGAATGAGAGGCGCTACCCACACCCAGCACACCGTCCCCAAAAAACCTGGATGTTCTTCTTCCTCCTCACTCCCACCCACCTCACGTCAGCTCACTCCACTCATACCCCGAAATTCCTCACCTGACTCCTACAGAAAACCCTAGCTCCCCTTCTTCCTCACTACTACAGAAAAACCCCAGCTCCCCTTCTTCTTCACTCGCACTACAACTAGGCTCGTCATTCGTTACTCTGCTCAAATCTGCGAGCGCGACGCGATGCCCTCAAGGAAAATGGAGTTGGCTGACCCCAGCGCTAAGAAGATGAGGCTGCCGCCAGTGGCGACGCCTATTGTAGTTCCGGCACCCGGCAGCGTGGGGAGAAGCGGCGACTCTGCCCCCACCAGATCCCAGGAACCCGTAGAATCTCGGGTGGACCGCATTAGCGATCTCCCAGACGCCGTCCTTGGGGAGATCATCTCGCTTCTCCCCACCAAGGATTGCTGCCGCACCCAAGTCCTCTCAATTCAGTGGTGCCCTCTGTGGCGCGCCATGCCCCTTAATCTCGACCGTCGTCAGCTATCTCTCTTCAATGATTTTGAAATCCCCAGAGCCATCATCTCCTCCCACCAGGCCTCCGTTCAAAGCCTCTGCATCCCGTCATGCTACCTAAGCAAGCATACCATGCCCTGCACGATGGACGCTTGGCTGAAATCCCCTGAATTCACAGAACTACAACTGCTTGAGTTCTACTATTCCCCTGGAAATCACCTACCAGATACCGAACGCCATCTACCTGTTCCCTCAGCACCGATGTCCATCTCACGATTTTCCTCCTCTCTAGACACCGCCACCTTTGCGCTGTGCGACCTACCAGACAATCTGGTACTAAACCTTCGACTCCCATTTCTCAAGAAACTTTCACTTGTGCGGCTTCGTATATCGGAGGCCTCATTGCATAGCATCATCCACTCCAGTTGCCCTGCCCTAGAGTGCTTGGTGCTTGTTTTCATAGTTAGAATCGGTTGTCTCCAAATAAAGTCGCCTAACCTTGTAAGTATTGGAATTTGTTTTGACGGAAGGTAGCTCATCATCCAAGACGCCCCTTCACTTCAAAGGTTGATCCTTGATTCTTGTTATTCACCGTTGCAAATAACCGTTCTCTCTACGCCTAAACTGAAGACCTTGGGTGTAATACATGATCTCTGTGCTCATTTCAATATGGTGTTTGGCTCCACTGTTCTTCAGGTAATTTACATTATCATCTACACTTGTAACCATAAGCCGCATTTTATATTTCTGCGCATAAGTTATATGTCATCTTGGAGTACACATTTTGTACTAATATTATGTTCTATGCTCAATGAAGTGTTTCTCCATGGATGGCCTATCAATGGTGCTGGATTCCGTCAACATCTTATATATCCAAATGAATAGTTTTGATCTGAACAAGATTATTGGCTTGCTGCAATGCTTTCCATGTCTAGAGAAGTTGTATATAAAGGTGACAATTTCACGCACATTGGAAGCCCGCATATAGTGTACTAGAATAACCGTTCAACTATTGCTCTTTCAACACTCTTTTTTTAGACCTTAACTGTTTTCAATCTTCATGTCTATTTAGGCAACAGGACGGGGTAAGAAAGTTATAACCAATCGGTGGATTCGTAAGCACTGGGATTTTCTCACTTCTCATGAGATCCGATTGAAGAAAATAACGCTAGAACAATATGTAGCCAACCGTGAAAACACTAGATTTGTCACATTCTTCCTGCTGAATGCAAGGTTACTATTGTCCATCAGGCTTAAGTTTATCAGCAGCATGGTTTTAACGGATGGGTATGTGGAAGAGCAAAAAAAGGAGTTTCAGGTGGGCAAAAGAGCTTCTCAACATGCCAGGCTTCTATTTACAACATACTGTGGTCATAATCCAGTAAATTTTACGACCCAGGATGTTCATTCTATGGACCTGACTGATCCATTTGACTGTGACTGCCGAAAACAGTGCCGGAGTTAGATGTTGTTACCCTTTTCAACCTGGTTTTTTTTGCAAACCTGATGAACAATTAACCCTCGTGCTTTTGTATAGTTTGTAAGCTGGAGTTAGATGTTCTTGCCCTTTCCAACTTGGTTGTGACTGTCATATTTTCTTTGAAGCAAGGCAAATGGCTTGCCAGTCGTAATTTAGAGTCAAATATTGTAACAACTAACAAATCCCAACCAAGGGAAATAACATCATTCTTGCCGGCTGCTTGAGCTCACTGTGCATTACAGAAACCAAGTGATTAGCCCCCACCAGCACCCACAAACTTATTTCAAACTAGCACATCAAATGGGTTGTAAATTTTCATAGGAAAGGCTGCATGACCATGACAGATTTGGATTATGACATTTGGGACCCGCAAGGAAATAACCTATCCAAGGTGGTGTCGACTTACTAGCCAGTCAACAAACAATTTGGCCTACCAGCCGTTGGATTGACATCCAACATTTGTCGTGTATCTTCTATCTCTTGTCTTCTTCCTCCAGCCACCCAAACCAAACCACCCCGTCGGCTCCGCCTGCTCCCTCCTCCCATGGTTAGCTGCGCCTCCGCCGCCCTACTGTATATACCCTCCAACGTTGGCCATTCCCTCCCTCTATTACCCCACACGTCCTGTTATTCTCCAGCAATGTCAGCCCCAACACGCACCCGCACCCAAACCTGCGACTGGACCGACACATCTTCCACGGCTCCTGTTCGTTCCATGTAAGGCCTCACCGTCGTCCTCCGCCTTGCGGCCTTGGTTCGCTCGCCGTGCGCGGTGCGCCGCCCTCTTGCATTGTCAACGTCGTCAACAACCGAGAGGAACAAGGAGATGACTATACATGTAGAGGATGACAGTAGGGACCCACCAACGTCATGGCAGTACGCAAGCAAGTACCTCTATATTACAAGCCCCAAAATATGGTTCCTCCTAATAGTTGGACATCTGGGGCTCACGTCATTGTCAACATAGTCAATAAACGAGAGAATTACACTACGAGCGGCTGACACCAGGGACCCAGCAGGTCGCGCAGTTTTTTTAGGAACAAGCAGTTGTTATTTATACTAGTTTTAGCGATGGATGAGGGTAACAACGGGGCTGTGCGGGGGTTGTGGCCAGTCTAGCGAGGGTTTTATTTATGTTGACCACATCATGAGCCCAGTTGTGTTTTTCTCTTGTTGAAAATGGCTAGCCCAGTTCTATTTTTTTAAAGAAATACCCAAACGAGGCCTACTTGCTTTATCAGCCCTGCTGCACTGCAAATCTTTCAAGATGAGGAGAGTTTCATTCGGTTTTCCAGAAATGGGCTGTACATTTTTAAAACACATCAAACCGGGAATTAGTTTCAATTTTTTTTCATTACAAGAT
Source organism: Triticum aestivum (assembly GCF_018294505.1). Lineage (NCBI taxonomy): Eukaryota > Viridiplantae > Streptophyta > Magnoliopsida > Poales > Poaceae > Triticum > Triticum aestivum. Next base: position 321,636,344 of record NC_057803.1, on the reverse strand, counting down.
TTTAAATTCCGTTGATTTTTATGGGTGGACAATTATTTGGATTTTATATTTATATAAATTATTTTTCAAAATAGTTTGAATGTGAATCGATATTTCGGGATTAAAAACAGTTCACCGCACCAAAATATGCAAAAATTCATATGCTTTTTAACCGTGGCCACAATATGGGGTGTAATGCTAACAAAAAAAAGATGGGCTCCAAAAAAATTCTTAAGAATTAGCAAATGGGTTGTACATTATTAGAAATAATGCACACGAGAGCAGTGAATGTTGGATGTCCATCCAACGACTGTCGTGCTTCTTCAATCTCTGCTTTTCCTACTCCAGCCGCTCAAACAAGCGTCGGCGGGACTGCCTGCTCCCTCCTCCCGCAGCCGGCTATGTTGCCGCGCAGGCCTCACCGCCCCACCGTACTCCCATCGCTGGCCTAGCCATCCCCCTACTCACCCACACATGTTGTTATTCTCCGGGGACAACAGATGAACCAGTAAACCCTCGTACTCCTCCGCGTGGGAAACAACTGCTGAGTCTTCCCTGGCTCCATGTCGTTCCCTTCCTAGGCCTCGCCACCGTCCACCGCCCTGTGCTCTCGGTGCGGCCTGGTCAACATGGTCAATGAACGACATCCATCGGAAGTGGACTGTATGTGGAGAGGCTGATAGCTGGGTCTACGGCCGCACGCAAGGAAATGCCTCCTTATTATGCGCAAAATAATGATTCCTCCACCTGACAGCTAGGACCCACGGGAAGGGCTTCTGTATTTCGCGAAAAAACATTCCCCCGCTGACATGTCGGACCCACCAGCTATATCTTTGCACGCAAGGAAGTGCGTCCTTATGACGCACAAAAAAAATGAATACCCCCTTCTAGCTGGGACCCACCATAGTGGGTGGTTGACTTGTGGGCCTTCTAAGTTGACGGGGACAGAGGGCTTTGTCAACTTAGTCAATATGAACGATTCTAGCGCCAGTGACCGTCCGATGTCCATCCAACGGCCATAGTGCTTCTTCAACCTCTGGTCTTCTTGCTCCATTCGCCCAAAGCAGCGCCGGTCGTGCCGCCTGCTCCTGCCTCCCGTGGCTGGCTGTGCTGCCGCAGAGGCCTCAGAGCCCCATAATATACTCGCATCCTTGGCCTGTCTATCCCTCTACTCACCCACACCTCTTGTTATTTTCCGGTGACGACAGCCGAACCATTCAACCCTCGTACTCTCCACCGCGTGGGCAGCCACTTCCGTGTCTTCCTCGGCTCCGTGTCGTTCCCTTCGTAGGCCTCGCTGTCGTCCACCGCCCTAGTGCTCTCGGTGCGGCGTGGTCAATGAATGACATCCATCGGAAGTGGACTGTACATGGAGAGGCTGACAGCTGGGTCCACAGCCGCACAGAAGGAAATGCCTCTTTATTACGCGCAAAATAATGATTCCTCCACCTAACATCCGGGACCCGCCGGTAGGCCTCTGTATTTTGTGAAAAAAACATTCCGTCCACTGACAGGTCGGACCCACCAACTATATCTTCGCACGCAAGGAAGTGCCTCCTTATTGCACACAAAAAATGAATACCCCCTGCCAGCTGGGACCCACCACAGTGGGAGGCTGACTTGTGGGCCTACTAAGTTGATGGGGACGGAGGGCTTTGTCAACATAGTCAACATGAACGCTTCTAGGTCCAGTGACCGTACGATGTCCATCGAACGGCCTTAGTGCTTCTTCAACCTCTGGTCTTCTTGCTCCAGCCGCCCGAAGCAGTGCCGGTCGTGCCGCCTGCTCCTGCCTCCCGTGGCCGGCTGTGCTGCCGCGGTGACCTCACCACCCCCATACTACTCACACCGCTGGCCAGGCCATCCCTCCACTCACCCACACCCCCTGTTATTCTGCGGTGACGGCAGCCTCACGCCACAGCCGAACCAATGAACCCTCGTACTCCTCTTCGCGTGGAATCCACTGCCGTGTCTTCCCTGGCTTCGCGTCGTCCCCTTCCTAGGCCTCACCATCGTTCACCGCCTTGGTGCTCTCGGCACAGCGTGGTCAATGTGGTCAGCGACCGACTTCCATCGGAAGAGTACTGTACGTGGAGAGGCTGACAGCTGGGTCCATGGCCACAGCCTAGTTTTTTGATTTTCCAAGTAAGTCGCTTTGTCAAGCCTGTTGGGCTGCAAATCCTTCAAGACGAGGAGAGCTTCATTCGGCTGGCCGAGAAAATGGCCTATCAGTAATGAGAAATGGGCTGTACATTTTTAAAACACATCAAACCGGCAATTAGTTTCAAATTTCTTTTTTTCATTTCGAGATTTTAAATTCCATTAATTTTTATGCATGGATAATTTGTTGCATTTTATATTGATATACATTTATTTTTAAAATCAGTTTGAATGTGACTCGAAATTTCGGGATTAAAACAGTTCGGACCGCACCGAAATATGCAAAATTTCGTATAATTTTTTAACCGCGGCCACAATATGGGTTGTAATGCTAATAAAAATAATATGGGCTCCAAAAAAACCTTAAGAATTAGTAAATGGGCTGTAAATTATTAGAAATAATGGCAGATGGAATGTATGCTGTTTTCCATAGATTTGAGGCTTTCCAAAAAAAGGTTGACGCACAAGGAGTGACTGTTGGATTTCCATCCAACGGCCGTCGTGCTTCTTCAATCTCTGCTCTTCCTGCTCCAGCCGCTCAAACAAGCGCCGACGGGACTGCCTGCTCCCTACTCCCCGCGGCCGGCTGTGCTGCCGCGCAGGCGTCACCGCCCCACCGTACTCCCATCGCTAGCCTAGCCATCCCTCTACTCACCCACACCCGTTGTTATTCTCTGGCGATGGCAGACGAACCAGTAAACCCTCGTACAGTCGTACTCCCCTCCACATGGGAAACAACTGCCGTGTCTTCCTTGCCTCCGTGTCGTTCCCTTCCTAGGCCTCACCGTCGTCCATCGCCCTGGTGCTCTCGGCGTAGCCTGGTCAACGTGGTCAACGACCAACATGCATCTGAAGTGGACTGTACGTGGAGAGGCTGACAACTGGGTCCATGGCCGCATGCAAGGAAATGCCTCCTGATTACGTGCAAAATAATGATTCCTCCACCTGACATCTGGGACGCACCAGAAGGGCCTCTATATTTCGCGAAAAAACGTTACCGCCACTGATAGCTCGGACCCACTAGCTATATCTTCGCACGCAAGGAAGTGCCTCCTTATTACGCACAAAAAAATGAATACCCCCCTGCTAGCTGGGACCCAGTATAGTGGCAGGCTGACTTGTGGGCCCACTAATTTGACAGGGATGGATGGCTTTGTCAACTTAGTCAATATGCACGATTCTAGCTCCAGTGACCGTACGATGTCCGTCCAACGGCCGTAGTGCTTCTTCAACCTCTGGTCTTCTTGCTCCAGCCGCCCAAACTAGCACCGGTCGTGCCTCGTGCTCCTGTCTCCCGTGGTCGGCTGCGATGCAGCGGAGGCCTCACCGCCCCCTACTACTCCCACCGTTGGCCAGTCCATCCCTCTACACACCCACACCCCTTGTTATTCGGCGGCGACGACAGCCTCACACCGCAGCGAACTAGTGAACCCTCATACTCCTCTACGTGTGGGCATCCACTGCCGCGTCTTCCCTCGCTCCGCGTCGTCCCCTTCCTATGCCTCATCGTTGTCCACCTCCTGGGTGCTCTCGGTGCGGCGTGGTCAATGTGGTCAACGACCGACTTCCATCGGAACAGTACTGTACGTGGAGAGGCTGACAACTGGGTCCACGACAACCGCAAGGAAGTGCCTCCTTATTACGCGCAAAATAATTATTCCTGTACCTGACAGCGGGGACCCACCGGATGGGCCACTGTATTTCACAAAAAAAATGTTTCCCCCTGACTGCTGGGACCCACCAGCTACATCTTCGCACGCAAGGAAGTGCGTCTGGAAAAAAAGATTCGCCCCCCTGATTGCTGGGACCCACCAGCTATATCTTCGCACGCAAGGAAGTGCCCGACAGTCGGGACCCACCTTGTTGAAGCGTACATAGCATTGTCATTCTGGTCGCGAACGTGTATGTACATACTGGTCGATGTAGAGCGCGCACGTGTCGTAGTTGAGGCGTGCATGTAGCATGTACACGTACGTACATCGGCCAGTGTGCAAGAAAGAAAATACAGCCACATACGTACATACGGGCGGGGTCTCGAACGCCTACTCGCGCATACGTACGGCCAGGGCTTGTGTACATGGGTGGGTCAGAACGGAGAAACTGTGTCGTCATTGTGTTCATGGGGAGGCAACGGAATGCGTCGTGTTCATCTAGAGGCAACGGAACGCGTGGGAGCCAACCGGCTTGGATGGAACAGCCGATGGAAACGAGGCCTGGCGTACCGAAGAACGGAGGAAACAGCCTTTCGTTCGACCGGCCATGTTTGAAACGGGATCCTGTTCATCGGGAGGGGTCTGGCGTACCGCAAAACGGAGGAAACGGACCTCCTACGGTCGAAACGATGGTCCTATTGATCGGGAGGGGTGTGGCGTACCACAAAACGGAGGAAACCGACTTGTGTTGGAGCGCTACAGTCGAAACGGGGGTCCTGTTCATCGGGAGGGGTGTGGCGTACCACAAAATGGGACTCCACGAGATACTGTTCATGTCCACCATCGACCCCCTCCAGTCTCCACGGGCTACTGTTCATCCATCGTCGACCTCCTCCAGCCTCCACCTGCGACTGTTCATCCATGGGCTCCTGCTCATCCAGCCTCCACCGCGCGCTACTCCACCGGCTACTGTTCAACCAGCCCTTTCCACGGGCTCCTATTCAACCACCCCTCCATGGGCTACTGTTCATCCAGCCATCCACGGGGTCCTGTTCATCCAGCCCCAACCGGCTCGATCGATCGGGGTCCTATTAATCCAGAGGCAACACCACGGGGTCCTGTTCTCCACCCCCATTGAGAACTGTTCATCCAACCCTCCCAGCAACACTCACTGTTCATCCAGAGGCAGCATCGATCGGCTTCAGTTAGCAGCAGTAGCGAAGGAATCTCTCGATCGGGTTCAGTTAACACCCATCGATCAATCGCTCGGGTTCAGTAACGCGTAGCCTGCAGTGCAATGGCTTGGGTTCAGTTAGAGCCCAACGCCTCGCTCGGCTTCAGTTAGAGCCCAACGCCTTGCACCCACTCGGTTGCGTCTACGAGAGAAACGTGCATCGCTCGGCCCCAACCACCCACCGTAATCGGGAACACCCCGATATTTTCCTCGCCCTCGCTTCTACCACAGTTTTTTCCGTCATGGACGACCCAAAGAATGTCATGCAGCTGCGTCTCCAGCCTGCCCAGGACGAAAAGCCCATTTTCTGCCCTAATTTTTTGTCATAGAAGTAGGACCCCACCACATCTATGATGATACTGGGTTTTGTCACAATTATCGTCACAGAAGTGTCATAAGTATGGCAGAAAAAAATTTCGTTCGGCCCAAAATGTCACGGATGTGTCTTTTTTTGTAGTGACTGTTGCTGTTACTATTGTCACTGCTACAAAACTATTGCTATCACTGTTACCGTTACTGTTGCTGCTACCACTACTATCAAATCTATCATATTATTGTGCTACTAATCACTGTGCTGCAGATAATTAATCTCCAGGTGTGGTTGAATTGACAACTCAACTTCTAGTACTTGCAAATATTCTTTGGCTCCCCTTGTGTCGAATCTATAAATTTGGGTTGAATACTCTACCATCGAAAACTGTTGCAATCCCCTATACTTGTGGGTTATCAAGACCTTTTTCTGGCGCCATTGCCGGGGATCATAACTATATTTGTTGAGTCACTTGGGATTAGTATAAAATTATCACTATGAAGAATCTGAAGGATGCTAAGACTAAGATTTTTCCCTCTAAGACGAGGTGGGGTAAGGAACTGCCATCCAACTCCGCTTTAGATTCACCTTCTATTATATGTAAACATGCAACACCACCACATGCTATTAATTCTGATACATCACACGTTATTGATGATGCTACTTCTGCTATGAATGCTACTCATGATGATGCTAGTACCTTGCTTGATGATAATGTTCCACTGGGTGAATTTCTTGATGAACAAATTGCTAGAACTAAAGCTTTTGAGAATGGTGAAACTGATGAAGAGCTTAAAACTGAAAATCTTCAAACACCTATTAGAACTAGCCCTCCTAGATATGAATTGCCTAAGGTATCGGAAGGTTATGTTATGAATGAGGAGACAACTAGAGACATTCTTGCTTGTAAGGACAGAGATGATCTAGAAAAATTATTGTGCAAGTATAAAGAGAGGGACTCTGAATGCTAAAATGAAATGTGATCCTTAGTTTGCTACTTCACCTATATTTATTGATGATAAGGATTTTGAATTCTCTGTCGACCCACAGTTGATTACTTTGGTTGAATTTGATGATTTCCATGGTTATGAAACTGAAACTGTTGTGGCACATCTTACTAAGTTGAATGACATAGCCAGCCTTTTTGCTCAGGATGAGAAAGTTCACTATTATTATACATTCTCAAATTATTTCCGTTCTCATTAAAGGGTGATGCTAAAGCTTGGTACAATACTCTTACTCCTGGTTGTGTGTGTAGTCCCCAGGATATGATTTATTACTTCTCTAAAAAATATTTTCCTAGTCATAAGAAACAAGCTACCTTACACATAATATTTAACTTTGTGCAAATTTAAGAAGAGAGTCCCCCACAAGCTTGGGGGAGGCTTCTCCAATTGCTTAATACTTTGCCTGATCATCCTCTTAAGAAAAATGAAATACTTGATATCTTCTATAATGGACTAACCGATGCTTCTAGGGATTTCCTAGATAGTTGTGCGGGTTGTGTTTTCAAGGAACGGACTATTGGGAAAGCTCAAGAATTATTGAATAACATATTGAAAAATGGTGATGCTTGGACTCTTCCTGAACCACCGCTTAAACCCACTCTGAAGAAGAGGGGGATCTTATATCTTAGTCCTGAAGATATGCAAGAGGCAAATAAATCTATGAAGGAAAAAGGTATTAAAGCTAAGGATGTCAAAATTTTACCTCCTATTGAAGAAATACATGGGCTTGATACACCGCCACCCCTAGGGTGGTAGAGGTAAATTATCTAATGAAATTTAATGATAATGATAATTCTCACAATATGCACCCTAGCCAATGCCTTTATGAGTTTGAAAATTACATTAGAAAGCAAGATCACTTCAATGCAAATGTTATGAAACAGTTGAAATACAATTCTGATATGATTGCTCGCTTGAGTGACTTGTTATTTAGAATTTCAAATGATGTTAGAAGTGTAGGGAAGCATGCTTCTATGGTTCAAACTCAGTTAGAACAAGCTGCTAAATCTCAAAGAGAGTTGTTAGATGAAATGAATAACAATATAAATGACTTTGTTGTTAGAGTAGCCACTAGAGGAGGTAAGGTGACTCGGGAACCACTTTATCCTGAGGGACACCCAAAAAGGATTGAACACGACTCTCAAAGGGTTAACACTGATGCACCTAGTCCTTCTAAAAACAAAAATAAGAAGAAAAATGATAGGACTTTGCATGCCTCTAATGAACCTGAAGTAGAAAAACCTCCTGTTAATGATAATGAAGTTTCTATCTCTGATGCTGAAACTCAATCTGGTAATGAACACTCACCTTCTGATAATGAGAAAGATAATGATGAGGTTGTTGGGTAACGCAGTAATTTAAAAAAGAAAAATCCTATGCACACGCAAGATCTATCATGGTGATGCATAGCAATGAGAGGGGAAGAGTGTTGTCCACGTACCCTCGTATTCCGTAAGCGGAAGCGTTATGACATCGTGGTTGATGTAGTCGAACGTCTTCACGATCCGACCGGTCCTAGCACCGAAGGTACGTCACCTCCGCGATCTGCACACGTTCAGCTCGGTGACGTCCCACAAACTCTAGATCCAGCTGAGTGTCGAGGGAGAGCTTCGTCAGCATGATGGTGTGATGACAGTGATGATAATGCTACCGGAACAGGGCTTCCCCTAAGCACCGCTACGATATGACCTAGGTGGATTATGGTGGAGAGGGGCACCGCACATGGCTAAGGGATCAATGATCAACTTGTGTGTCTATGGGGTGCCCCTCCCCCCGTATATAAAGGAGTGGAGGAGGGGGAGAGGGCCGGCCTTATTGGCGCGCCCAAGGGGGGAGTCCTACTCCCGGTGGGAGTAGGATTCCCCCTACCCTAGTTGGAGTAGGAGAGGGAAGGAAGGGGGAGAAGGAGAGAAGGAAAGAAGGAAAGGGGGGCCGCCCCCTCCCAATTCGGATTGGGCTTGGGGGAGGGGCGTGCCCCCACCTTGGCCGCCTCCTCCTCCTTTCCACTATGGCCCATTAAGGCCCATTGACTCCCCGGGGGGTTCCGGTAACCTCCTGGTACTCCGGAATATGCCTGAACTCATCCGGAACCATTCCGATGTCCAAACATAGGCTTCCAATATATCGATCTTTACATCTCGACCATTTCTAGACTCCTCGTCATGTCCGTGATCATATCCGGGACTCCGAACTACCTTCGGTACATCCAAACAAATAAACTCATAATACGGATCGTCACCGAACGTTAAGCATGTGGACCCTACAGGTTCGAGAACTATGTAGACATGATCGAGATTCATCTCCGATCAATAACCAATAGCGGAACCTGGATGCTCATATTGGTTCCTACATATTCTACGAAGATCTTCATCGGTCAAACCGCACAACAACATACGTTGTTCCCTTTGTCATCGGTATGTTATTTGCCCGAAAGTCGATCGTCGGTATCTCAATACCTAGTTCAATCTCGTTATCGGCAAGTCTGTTTACTCGTTCCGTAATGCAACATCTCGTAACTAACTCATTTGTTACATTGCTTGCAAGGCTTATAGTGATCAGCATTACCAAGAGGGCCGAGAGATACCTCTCCGATACACGGAGTGAAAAATCCTAATCTTGATCTATGCAAACTCAACAAACACCATCGGAGACACCTGCAGAGCATATTTATAGTTACCCAGTTACGTTGTGACGTTTTATAGCACACTAAGTGTTCCTCCGGTATTCGGGAGTTGCATAATCTCATAGTCATAGGAACATGTATAAGTTATGGAGAAAACAATAGTAGTAAAGTAAACGGTCATCGTGCTAAGATAACGGATGGGTCAAGTCAAACACATCATTCTCTAATGATGTGATCCCGTTCGTCAAATGACAACTCTTTGTCCATGGCTAGGAAACTTAACCACCTTTGATCAACGAGCTAGTCAAGTAGAGGCATACTAGCGACACTCTGTTTGTCTATGTATTCACACATGTACTAAGTTTCCGGTTAATACAATTCTAGCATGAATAATAAACATTTATCATGATATAAGGAAATATAAATAACAACTTTATTATTTCCTCTAGGGCATATTTCCTTCAGTCTCCCACTTGCACTAGAGTCAATAATCTAGTTCACACCGTCATGTGATTTCACACCAATAGTTCACATCTTTATGTGATTAGTTCACATCTTCATGTGACTAATACCCAAAGGGTTTACTAGAGTCAATAATCTAGTTCACACCGCCGTGTGATTAATACCCAAAGATTGATCAAGTTTTGCCTGTGAGAGAAGTTTAGCCTACGGGTCTGCAACATTCAGATCCGTATGTATTTCGCAAATTTCTATGTCTACAATACTTTGCATGGAGCTACTCTAGCTAATTGCTCCCACTTTCAATATGTATCCAGATAGAGACTTAGAGTCATTCAGATCGATGTAAAAAGCTTGCATCGACATAACTCTTTACGACAAACTCTTTTATCACCTCCATAACCGAGAAATATTCCCTTAGTCCTTTAAGGATAATTTTGACCGTTGTCCAGTGATCTACTCCTAGTTCACTATTGTACTCCCTTCCCAGAATCATGCTAAGGTATACAATAGGACTGGTACACAGCATATCATACTTTATAGAACCTATGACTGAGGCATAGGGAATGACTTTTCATTCTCTTTCTATTTTCTGCTGTGGTCGGGTTTTGAGTCTTTACTCAACTTCACACTTTGCAACACAGGCAAGAACTCCTTCTTTGACTGTTCCATTTTGAACTACTTCAAAATCTTGTCAAGGTATGTACTCATTGAAAAATCTTATCAAGCATCTTGATCTCTCTATATAGATCTTGATGCTCAATGTGTAAGCAGCTTCACTGAGGTCTTTCTTTGAAAAATTCCTATTCAAGTATCCTTTTATGCTATCCAGAAATTCAGTATCATTTCCGATCAACAATATGTCATCCACATATAATATCAGAAATGCTACAGAGCTCCCACTCACTTTCTTGTAAATACAGGCTTCTCCAAAAGTCTGTATAAAACTATATGCTTTGATCAACTCATCAAAGCGTATATTCCAACTCCGAGATGCTTGCACCAGTCCATAGATGGATCGCTCGAGCTTGCACACTTTGTTAGCACCTTTAGGATTGACAAAACTTTCTTGTTGTATCATATACAACTCTTCTTTAAGAAATCCATTAAGGAATGCAGTTTTGACATCCATTTGCCATATTTCATAAAATGTGGCAATTGCTAATATGATTCAGACAGACTTAAGCATCACTACGAGTGAGAAAATCTCATCGTAGTCAACACCTTGAACTTGTTGAAAACCCTTTTGCGACAATTTGAGCTTTGTAGATAGTAACACTACTATCAGCGTCCGTCTTCCTCTTGAAGATCCATTTATTCCCAATGTCTCGCCGATCATTGGCCAAGTCAATCGAAGTCCATACTTTGTTCTTTATACATGGATCCCATCTCAGATTTCATGGCCTTAAGCCATTTTGCGGAATCTGGGCTCATCATAGCTTCCTCATAGTTCGTAGGTTCGTCATGTTCTAGTAACATGACTTCCAGAAAGGATTATTGTACCACTCTGGTGCGGACCATAATCTGGTTATCCTACGAGGTTCGGTAGTAACTTGATCTGAAGTTTCATGATCATCATCATTAGCTTCCTCACTAATTGGTGTAGAAATCACTAGAACTGATTTCTGTGACGAACTACTTTCCAATTCAGGAGAAGGTACAATTACCTCATCAAGTTCTACATTCCTCCCACTCACTTCTTTCGAGAGAAACTTCTTCTCTAGAAAGGATCCACTCTTAGCAACAAAGATCTTGCCTTTTGGATCTGTGATAGAAGGTGTACCCAACAGTTTCTTTTGGGTATCCTATGAAGATGAACTTTTCCGATTTGGGTTCGAGCTTATGAGGCTGAAACTTTTTCACATAAGCATCACAACCCCAAACTGTAGGAAATGACAACTTAGGTTTCTAGCCAAACCATGGTTCATACGGTGTCTTCTCAACGGATTAGATGGTGCCCTATTTAACGTGAATGTAGTTGTCTCTAATGCATAACCCCAAAATGATAGTGGTAAATCGGTAAGAAACATCATAGATTGCACTATATCCAATAAAGTACGATTATGACGTTCGGACACACCATTATGTTGTGGTGTTCTAGACGGCATGAATTTTTGAAACTATTCCACATTGTTTTAGTTGAAGACCAAACTCGTAACTCAAATATTCGTCTCCGCGATCAGATCGTGGAAACTTTATTTTCTTGTTACGATGATTTTCCACTTCACTCTGAAATTCTTTGAACTTTTCAAATGTTTTAGACTTATGTTTCATCAAGTAGATATACCCATATCTGCTCAAATCATCTGTGAAGGTCAGAAAATAACGATACACGCCGCGAGCCTCAACACTCATCGGACCGCATACATCAGTATGTATTATTTCCAATAAGTCAGTTGCTCACTCCATTGTTCCGAAGAACGGAGTCTTAGTCATCTTGCCCATGAGGCATGGTTCGCAAGCATCAAGTGATTCATAATCAAGTGATTCCAAAAGCCCACCAGCATGGAGTTTCTTCATGCGCTTTACACCAATATGACCTAAACAGCAGTGCCACAAATAAGTTGCACTATCATTGTTAACTTTGCATCTTTTGGGTTCAATATTATGAATATGTGTATCACTATGATCGAGATTCAATAAACCATTTATATTGAGTGTATGACCATAGAAGGTTTTATTCATGTAAATTGAACAACCATTATTCTTTACTTAAATGAATAACCATATTGCAATAAACATGATCCAATCATAATCATGCTCAATGCAAACACCAAATAACATTTATTTTAGGTTCAACACTAATCCCGAAGGTAAAGGGAGTGTGTGATGGTGATCTTATCAACCTTGGAATGACTTCCAACACACATCATCACCTCACCCTTAACTAGTCTCTGTTTATTTTGCAACTCCCGTTTCGAGTTACTACTCTTAGCAACTGAACCAGTATCAAATACCGAGGAGTTGCTATAAACACTAGTAAATCACACATCAATAACATGTATATCCAATATACCTTTGTTCAGTATGCCATCTTTCTTATCCGCCAAGTATCTAGGGCGGTTCTACTTCAAGTGGCCATTTCCTTTGTAGTAGAAGCACTCAGTTTCAGGTTTGGGTCTAGCTTTGGGCTTCTTCATGGGAGTGGAAACTTGCTTGCCATTCTTATTGAAGTTCCCTTTCTTTCCCTTGCCATTTTAATTGAAACTAGTGGTCTTGTCAACCATCAACACTTGATGCTTTTCTTGATTTCTACCTTCGCTCATTTTAGCATCACGAAGAGCTTGGGAATTACTTTCGTCATCCCTTGCATATTATAGTTCATCACGAAGTTCCAGTAACTTGGTGATAGTGACTAGAGAACTTTGCCAATCACTATTTTATCTGGAAGATTAAATCCCACTTGATTCAAGCAATTGTAGTATCCAGACAATCTGAGCACATGCTCACTGGTTGAGCTATTCTCCTCCATCTTGTAGGCAAAGTATTGTCAGAGTTCTCATACCTCTCGACACGGGCATAAGAATGAAATACCAATTTCAACTCTAGGAACATCTCATATGCTCCATGTAGTTCAAAACATTTTTGACGTCCCGGTTCTAAGCCATAAAGCATGATGCACTAAACTATCAAGTAGTCATCATACCGAGCTTGTCAAATGTTCATAATGTCTGCATCTGCTCCTGCAACAGTTCTGTCACCTAGTGGTTCATCAAGAACGTAATACTTCTGTGCAGCATTGAGGATAATCCTCAGATGACGGAGCTAGTCCGCATCATTGCTACGAACATCTTTCAACTTATTTTTCTCTAGGAACATTAAAAAATAAACGGGGAGCTACATTGCGAGCTATTGATCTACAACATAGTTATGCACATACTATCAGGACTAAGTTCATGATAAATTAAAGTTCAATTAATCATATTACTTAAGAAATCCCACTTAGATAGACATCCCTCTAACCATCTAAGTGGTCACATGATCCATATCAACTAAACCATGTCCGATCATCACGCGAGATGGAGTAGTTTTCAATGGTGAACATCACTATGTTGATCATATCTACTATATGATTCACATTCGACCTTTCGGTCTCATTATTCCGAGGCCATATCTGCATATGCTAGGCTCATCAGGTTTAACCCGAGTATTCTGCGTGTGCAAAACTGGCTTGCACCCATTGTATGTGAACATAGAGCTTATCATACCCGATCATCACGTGGTGTCTCGGCACGACGAACTGTCGCAACGGTGCATACTCAGGGAGAACACTTATACCTTGAAATTTTAGTAAGGGATCATCTCATAATGCTACCGTCGTACTAAGTAAAATAAGATGCATAAAGGATAAACATCACATGAAATCAAAATATGTGACATGATACGGCCATCATCATCTTGTGCCTTTGATCCCCATCTCCAAAGTACCGTCATGATCTCCATCATTACCGGCATGACACCATGATCTCCATCATCTTGATCTTTATCAACGTGTCATCACATGGTCATCTCACCAACTATTGCTATCACTTAGTGATAAAGTAAAGCAATTATATGGCGCTTGGATCTTATGCAATAAAGAGACAACCATAAGGCTCCTGCCAGTTGCCGATAACTTCAACAAAACATGATCATCTCATACAACAATTTATATCTCCTCATGTCTTGACAATATCACATCACAACATGCCCTGCAAAAACAAGTTAGACATCCTCTACTTTGTTGTTGCAAGTTTTACGTGGCTGCTACGGGCTGAGCAAGAACCGTACTTACCTACGCATCAAAAACCACAACGCGGTATAGTGATTGCTTTTTGATCTTCAGAAAAAACCCTGTTCATTGAATCCGATTCAACTAAAGCTGGAGAAACATACACCCACTAGCCACCTATGTGTGAAGCACGTCAGTAGAACCAGTCTCGCATAAGCGTACGCGTAATGTTGGTCTGGGCCACTTCATCCAACAATATCGCTGAATCAAGAATCAACTAGTGGCGACAAGCAATATATATATACCCATGTCCGCAACTCCTTTGTGTCCTACTTGTGCATATATCATCTACGCATAGACCCGGCTCAGATGCCACTGTTGAGTAACGCAGTAATTTCAAAAAAATTCCTATGCACACGCAAGATATATCATGGTGATGCATAGCAACGAGAGGGGAGGAGTGTTATCCACGTACCCTCGTAGACCGTAAGCGGAAGCGTTATGACAATGCGGTTGATGTAGTCGAACATCTTCACGATCTGACAGATCCTAGCACCGAAGGTACGGCACCTCCGCGATCTGCACACGTTCAGCTCGGTGACGTCCCATGAAATCTATATCCAACTGAGTGTTGAGGGAGAGCTTCGTCAGCACGACGGCGTGATGATGGTGATGATGATGCTACGGGAACAGGGCTTCGCCTAAGCACCGCTACAATATGACCGAGGTGGATTATGGTGGAGGGGGGCACCGCACACGGCTAAGGGATCAATGATCAACTTGTGTGTCTATGGGGTGCCCCCTCCCCCTGTATATAAAGGAGTGGGGGAGGGGAAGAGGGCTGGCCTCATAGGCGCACCCAAGGTGGGAGTCCTACTCTTGGTGGGAGTAGGATTCCCTCTTCCCTAGTTGGAGTAGGAGAGGGAAGGAAGGGGGAGAAGGAGAGAAGGAAAGGCCCCCCTCCCAATTCGGATTGGGCTTGGTGGAGGGGGGCGCCCCCACCTTGGCCGGCTCCTCCTCCTTTCCACTATGGCCCATTAAGGCCCATTGACTCCCCGGGGGGTTCCGGTAACCTCCCGGTACTCCGAAAAATGCCCGAATTCATCCAGAACCATTCCGATGTCCAAGCATAGGCTTCCAATATATCAATCTTTACGTCTCGACCATTTTGAGACTCCTCGTCATGTCCGTGATCATATCCGGGACTCTGAACTACCTTCGGTACATCAAAACACATAAACTCATAATACCGATCATCACGGAACATTAAACGTGCGGACCCTACGGGTTTGAGAACTATGTAGACATGACCGAGACTCATCATCGGTAAATAACCAATAGCGGAACCCGGATGCTCATATTGGTTCCTACATATTCTATGAAGATCTTCATCGGTCAAACCGCACAATGACATACGTTGTTCCCTTTGTCATCGGTATGTTACTTGCCCGAGATTCGATCGTCGGTATCTCAATACCTAGTTTAATCTCGTTACCGGCAAGTCTATTTACTCGTTCCGTAATGCAACATCCCATAAGTAACTCATTAGTTACATTGCTTGCAAGGCTTATAGTGATGTGCATTACCTAGAGGGCCGAGAGATACCTCTCCAATACACGGAGTGACAAAATCCTAATCTCGATCTATGCCAACTCAACAAACACCATTAGAGACACCTGTAGAGCATATTTATAGTCACCCAATTACGTTGTTACGTTTGATAGCACACTAATTGTTCCTCCGGTATTCGGGAGTTGCATAATCTCATAGTCATAGGAACATGTATAAGTTATGGAGAAAGCAATAGTAGTAAACTAAACGATCATCATGCTAAACTAACAGATGGGTCAAGTCAATCACATCATTCTCTAATGATGTGATACCGTTCATCAAATGACAATTGTTTGTCCATGGCTAGGAAACTTAACCATCTTTGATCAATGGGCTAGTCAAGTAGAGGCATACTAGTGACACTCTATATGTCTATGTATTCACACATGTAATAAGTTTCCGGTTAATACAATTCTAGCATGAATAATAAACATTTATCATGATATACGGAAATATAAATAACAACTTTATTATTGCCTCTAGGGCATATTTCCTTGAGAGGTTCATGAAAATACTCAAACAAATGATAAAGAACCAGACAGTGATGTTGAGACAGAACTAGCAGTTGATCTTGATAACCCACAACCCAATGATAAAAGATATGATAAAAGAGACTTTGTTGCTAGAAAACACGATAAGGAAAGAGAACCATGGGTTCAAAAACCTATGCCCTTTCCACCTAAGTTAACTAAAAAGAAAGATGATGAAGAATTTGAATGCTTTGGTGAAATGCTGAGGCCAGTCTTTTTGCGTACCCGCTTGACTGACATCTTAAAAATGCCTCCTTATTTACATGAAAGACATCATCACCAATAAGAGAAAAATACCGGATGCTGAAATCTCCACCATGATTACTAATTATACTTTTAAAGATGGAGTACCCAAAAACTTGGAGATCCGGAAATACCAACTATACCTTGCTCCATCCATAGAAATTATGTGAAAACTTCTTTATGTGATTTGGGAGCTAGTGTTAGTGTTATGCTTTTCTCTTTATATAAAAGACTTGATTTGAATAAACTCACACATACTAAAATATCTTTGCAAATGGCTAACAAATCAGCTGCCATACTATCAGTATTTGTGAGGATGTGCCCGTTGTTGTTGCTAATGTTACTATTTTGACTAACTTTGTTATACTTGAGATGCCCGAGGACGACAACTGATAGAAGCAAAGGTGTCCCAATGTTCCGATGAGATGGTGGCTATCGTTTTCTATGAGAGTCGACCTTGAACATCCGACTATGAACATGCAAGACGTCGCGCCTTAGCAATCGATAAACCAAGTTCCGAGGGGTTAATGACCACGCCGTAGCACGATCAACCTGACCATGAGGGTCTGTTTCCTGCGAGCAAACAAAGAACAAGCAAGAAACTGAGATTGCAATCTGGATATTGTGAATATAAGAGGAAAGCTTTATTAATGAATGTGAGGTTCTGTGAAGCCTTTGTCTGGTGGTTAAACACAAAGGAAGTACGCGAAGTTGCAGCTATGGCAAACTTTTAGTCTAAACAAAACCCAAAGTCTAAACGATGCCCTAAGGGCTGTACATATGGAGGAAAGAGGGGGGAATTTCGTGGCCCTTGGAGGAGGGGTCTGAAACCAACCCTAACTCTTGTTTCCCCACACATACGGACTCTAAAAAAAACCTATAATCAAGTATTTCAAAATTACACGGTCCTGACCTAAAAATAAGGTGACGCAGCACCTAGAATAGCCTTTGGATGAAATTTATGAAGTGACATCTTGTATATTTCGTCCAAGTCTTCATGCACTCATTATGGTGGCTTCAAAGTACTGGAATCATCACTTGTAACTCCGTTCTTGTTCCCCTTGCGCATGCCATCATCTCCATGCTTGAACTTGCTCCAAGGTTCATCTTTCTTGTCCAAGCTAGGCCCTTCATTTGAAAGCAAAACAAATGTATCCAATTTAGGCAGCAGCATATTCTCATGAACATTAGAATCTTCACCAAGAAACGAAAGTACCTGGTAATTCAATTAGCATGCGCCAGCTCTAGTAATTGGTCCAGTATCTATAATAGCAGGGGTTGTGAGTGTAACGATGGTATTGATGTCCTTGTCATCCTCCCCTTCTTGAAATGAAGTCGTCCTCGACGGAAGCTCATCTTCCTCACCCAAATAAGGCTTCAAATCTGTGATGTTAAAAGTGGGACTAACCCCAAAATCTGCAGGCGTCTCAAGTTTATATGCATATCATTTATTTTCTCTAACACCTTAAAAGGACCATCAATACGTGGCATTAGCTTTGATTTGTGCAAATTAGGAAATCTATCCTTACGCAAATGTAACCAAACAAGATCTCCAGGTGCAAACACAACATGTTTTCTACCCTTATCTCTAGAAGGTTTATATTTAGCATTCATACGCTCAATGTTTTCCTTAGTTAAGTCTTGTATATTTAAAATAAATCCAGCATGTTGTTTAGCATCAAAATTAACCTTCTCTGAAGATGGAAGAGGCAACAAATCAATAGGTGCACGAGGTAGGAAACCATACACAATTTCAAAAGGGCACATCTTAGTAGTAGAATGCAATGAACGATTATAAGAAAATTCAATATGAGGCAAGCATTCTTCCCACATTTTCTTATTATTCTTCAAAACAGCCCTAAGCATAGTAGACAATGTTCTATTGACTACTTCAGTTTGTCCATCAATTTGGGGGTGACAAGTAGTACTAAAAAGCAGTTTAGTCCCCAACTTAGGCCATAAACATCTCCAAAAGTGGCTAAGAAATTTAGTATCACGATCTGAGACAATAGTATTTGGCACACCATGCAAGTGAATAATTTCACGAAAGAAGAAATCAGCAGCATTAATGCATCATCGCTTTTATGACATGGTATAAAGTGTGCCATTTTTGAGAATCTATCCACGACAACAAATATGCTATCCCTCCCCTTCTTTGTTCGAGGTAAACCTAAAACAAAGTCCATAGATATATCCTCCCAAGGAATACTAGGTATAGGCAGAGGCATATATAAACCATCAAGATTGAGCCGTGACTTAGCTTTTTGACATGTAGTGCAGCGAGCAACAAAACACTCAATATCCTGTGTTATCTTTGGCCAAAAGAAATGTGTAGCAAGTATGGCCTCCGTCTTCTTCATGCCAAAGTGTACCATTAATCCTCCTCCATGCACCTCCTGCAACAACAAAAGACGAACAGAGCTAGCTGGAATGCATAGCTTGTTAGCACAAAACACAAATCCATCATTAACGACGAACTTGTTCCACATTTCTTCCTTCTTTACAATTCTGCATTACATTTTTAAAATCAGGATCATGCACATATTCATCTTTGATGGTCTCCAAACCAAATATTTTGAATTCAAGTTGTGAAAGCATAGTATAGCGACGAGACAATGCATCAACAATAACATTTTTCTTTACCCTTCTTGTGTTTAATGACATAAGGGAAAATATCAATGAATTCCACCCATTTAGCATGTCTACGATTCAGTTTAGCTTGACTTTTAAATTGTTTCAAAGATTCATGATCAAAATGTATAACAAATTCTTTGGGCCATAAATAATGTTGCCATATTTCTAAAGTCCGAACAAGAGCATATAATTCTTTACCATAATATAATAATTCAGACTAGGCCCACTCAATTTTTTCAGAAAAGTATGCAACAGGTCGGCCATCTTGTAATAACACACCTCCTAATTAATTCCACTAGCATCACATTCAAGCTCAAAAGTATTATTGAAATCAGGAAGTTGGAGTAAAGGAGCATGTGTCAACTTATCTTTCAATACTATGAAGGCTTCTTCCTGTGCGGTACCCCAAACAAAAGGCACATCCTTGTTTTTAAGCTCATTGAGAGGTGCATCAATGGTGCTGAAATCTCTCACAAAATGCCTATAGAACCAAATGAGGCAAGAAAAATCCTCACTTCTGTGACCATTTTGGGTTGCGGCCAACTCTCAATAGCTTCAATCTTGGATTTACCAACTTCAATTCCTTGTGGAGTAACAACATAGCCAAGAAAAGATACTCGGTCAGTGCAAAAGGTGCACTCCCCAAGGTTACCAAACAAACATGCATCATGTCGAGCAATAAAAACATCACGTAAATGTTCCAAATGTTCCTCCAAAGATCTGCTATAATTCAGTATATCTTCAAAATAGACTAGCACAAATCATCCAATGAAAGCACGTAAAACTTCGTTCATTAATCTCACGAAAGTACTAGGTGCATTAGTTGACCCAAAAGGCATGAATAACCACTCATATAATCCAAACGTAGTTTTAAATGTTGTTTTCCATTCATCTCCCAATTTCATATGAATTTGATGGTATCCACTACACAAATCAACTTTGGAAAATATTGAAGAGCCACTCAATTCATCAAGCATGTCATCTAGCCTAGGAATAGGATGACGATAATGGATAGTAATATTATTAATGCCTCTACAATCAACACACATATGCAACGTACCATCCTTTTTTGGCTCTAGTATAATAGGAACAACACAAGGACTAAGAGATTCGCGTATATAACCTTTGTCGAGCAGCTCATGTACTTGACGCATAATCTCCTTCATCTCGTCTGGATTGGTATGGTATGGCACACGGTTTTGCAGCGAGGCACCAGGAATTAAGTCAATCTGATGCTCAATCCCTCGAATAGGTGGTAATTCCGGTGGCACGTCTTGTGGAAAGACGTCAACGAACTCCTGCAAAATGTTAGTGATAGCGGGAGGCAAATAGGAAGGTGCATCCTCGAAATAAAGTAATGCCTCTTTGCACACAAAAGCATAGCAAACAGATTTGCTGAAATCTAGATCATTAATACCAGATTTGGTGGCAAGTAAACATGCACTTTTCAATGTAATTTTAGAAGCAATACAAGATGGTTTATTATTAGTCTTCATTTGTTGCTCAAATTCTTTTGCCACAATCTGATTTTCACTCTTAATTTTCTCATGTTTTGCTTTATTAGCTCTATTAATATTATCTTTCAAAATGGGATCAGGAGTCATATGAAGCAAAGTAATATTTTTATCCTTATGAACAAGAGTATGCTGATTGTTTCTACCATGGTGTACAGATTTTTTATCAAATTGCCATGGTCTACCAAGTAATAAGGAACATGCTTGCATAGGTACCACATCACAATCAACATAATCAGCAGATGTAGAGATCTAAAATGCACACGAACAATACGTGTTACCTTAACCATGCCGCTGTTGTTGAACCATTGGATGTAGTAAGGATGTGGATGCGGTCTTGTGGTGAGGGAGAGCTTCTCCACCATCTCCATGCTAGCCAAGTTGTTGCAGCTCCCTCCATCTATGATGACGCAAACAGAACGTTCCTTCACAACTCCCTCTGTATAGAACAAATTATGCCTCTAATTTTTCTCAGCTTGTGTGACCTGCACACTCAAAACACAATGAGCAACTAAACATTCATTCCTGTCAGCGTCTTCAAGAGCCATGTATTGCGTCTCATGATTAGAATCATCTACACCGTGTTCTTCACTTGTAATAAGAGCCAAAGTATCCTCATCATAGTCACTAGCGGACTCATACCCACCATCCTCAGTAGCAATCATCACACGCTTAGATGGGCATTCTCTCACATAATGACCTCCACCCTTGCAACGACGACAAATAATATCATGTGTTTGCCCTCTTGATGCCATGGATGAAGAAGAGCTCTGTGCGGAACCGGAAGGTGTACTCCTGGTAGATGGTGGTGGTGGTGCCTGTTTTCTTGTATCTCAGTTGGAATTGGCAGCTGAAGTCAGTGGTGCTACAGTAGGACATGTGGGAGTAGAGGATGCATGCGGTGTCCATGATGAAGGTCGGCCTATATAAAAGTTAGTTTTCGCCAATGCCTGTCGATCCTGCACTTCAGGTTCAGCTTTGCAAGCAAGATGGAATAAACGAGTGATATTATTATACTCCTTATACTCTAGAATGGTCTGAATCTCTTTATTTAATCCACCCATAAAACGTGCAAGCATAGCTTCATTATCCTCAACAATACCACATCTAATCATTCCAGTTTGTAATTCCTAATAATATTCTTATATATAATTTTTTCCTTGTCTTAAACATTGCAATTTTTGAAGTAATTCACGTTAATAATATGGTGGAACCCAACGAGTACGGGTATGAGTTTTCAAAGCAGCCCAAGTAGCTAGAATAGGATATAATCTACAATGTTCAGACCACCAAACACATGCAAAACTAGTGAAAGCACAAACAGCAGCAGGAACACGTCTCTCCTCAGGATATTGTAAACATGTAAAACGTTGTTCAGTTTCTAACTCCCAAGTAAGATATATACCAGGAACATATCTACCCTCAAACAGTGGAATATTTAATTTTAGTTTTGGAAGATGGTCATGATCTCGTACCTCATGTGGTGGTGCAGCCCTACCGTTGCGATGATATGCATGAGGATGACCTGGTGGTGGTGGTGCTGGTGGTTGCACGTAGTTCTGATTTTGATCAACCTCATCCTCGTAATGGTCCTCCACCTCTGAAGTAGTAGCAGGAGCTACAGAAGCATCAACAGTAGGTACAGCCGAACCCGAATTTTGACCAGGCTCAAGGGGAATGCGCAATGCTCGTCCCACTTGATTTGGAAGGCTTTGTTGTTGTTGTTGTTGTTGTTGTTGTTGTTGTTGTTGATGTAGAGGTGCGACAGGTGCAGCGGGCGGTGGTTGTGGAAGATGCGCGAGTAATTCCTCGAACTTGGCGTCCAACTTGGTGTCAATTGTCTTCTCAACGTCATCAATCCTCTCCAGTGCCTTTCCGAAGGTGGCCATGACGTCTTCCACCTGTTGACTCAACATTTGCTAAAATTTATCATGAAGCTCCTTCTTCGTCATGTTCTTCGAGTCAATATCGTCGGCTTGTGGTCCTACCATGGTTAGCAGCAATAGAAACACACAATAATATGATCCTACAGACTACTAGAAAGTGGCAGTGTGTCACAAATCCATCAAGCAAATCTCAAATTCTTACAAGTTCTTACCAAGCGGGAGGTGGTGATTGGCAACCGTTGTAGCCAAACTCTCAAAGCTTGGATAAAGCGATTACCAAGGGGAGTCAAACGCACAACGTAGATGTATGTGGACCTGGGAAGGCTTATAATATGGTAGCAAAAAGGGTCAGCAATAATCAATTCAGAGATGCAAAGTTGAATAAACGCTCAACGTCGGTACTGTGCTGGTCCTAGGGTATACCTAGAGACGCGAGCCTAGAACACTAACAAAATCACGACGCAGCATAGAAACAAGGGAAAGCCCACTCTGGAAATTTTTTTGCTCTTTTTTTGCATTTTTTTATTTTTTGCGCTCCTCTTTTTTTGTGAAAATTCACTATAATGGCGAGTGTCTCAAAACTCTTCCCAAGTCAAATTTACAAGATAGGCACAATTCTTTTTGACTATTTTCTTTTCGGAAATCAGGGCAGCGACGATGAAAAAGTGCGACAAAAAATCACTATGATGGCGAGTGTCTCAAAAGACTTAGAAAAGCCTAAAAACAAGATAGGGAAAAATATTTTCGCCTGCCAAAATTTTGGCCTAAAAACTTGTCAGGACCCCGATTCCAAGTCACATCGATCTAGCCAGTAACACCTCATATCACATTGCGGCCTCACGCATGGTATCCCCACGGGTGTCACCTTACCATGGCCCGGGACCGTTTGCGCCTTTTGGCTCACGTATATGATAGTGTCGCTAGCATCCATATGACAGAGAACCGGGGCCGACATGGCTAGTCGTGAACCCAAAGCGGCATAGACCTATGGAGACAGGCATACATGAATCACATCGAGCATGTCGGTCATCAGCGTGTGAATCCGGGCTATAGCACTGGGCTAACAGGACTCCGGAAGTCACCGCGGGACATTTCCCCGAAGGGACAGACATAGGAACAAAGTGAATCACATGCCGGCCAGTTAAGTGTCCTGAGCAGTAGTGCTGGGCTAGCAGGACTCCGGTGAACCGGGCTGTAGCGGACTACTATGGCTCGAGGAACACTAGACTACATTTCCCCATAAGGAAGGCTGCCAATGATAAACAACTAGATTGTCGGAGCCCACACATACCAAGCATTTCAATCATACACACAATATGCTCAATATGTGCAAATACAACATGGCATCACAACAAAACTCTACAACTCAAGTACTTTATTTAAAGGCTCCAGAGAGCCATACATAACAAGTTCATACAGGTAGGGGTCACATGACCCGACACTCAAGTCATACAAGCATACAAGCACATGCGGAAGCAAATAGTCTGAGTACAGACACTAGAAAGAAAGAAGGCCTCTCGAAGCCTGTCTATCTACATAGGGCCCTCCATGGCCAGGATCACCACCTGGGTGGCAAGTCACTCATCGGCGTCGAGGTCTACATAAAACCCATCGGAGGGGGCGGTGTTGTCGTTTGAAAACAATAATTAAGCAAACATGAGTACAAAGGTACTCAGCAAGTCTTACATCAGAACCTACTATACATGCTCATTCTCAAGAAGGTGGTGGAGTTATTGCAGCAAGCCAGCTTTGACTCTTGGCTAAGCTATCCTACGGGACACCACTGGTAAAATAGTTTTCACAAACGAGTCCACTAATCACCAAGACAATACTCCACCGGGGATCCTCCCTCGTCATCCTACGAGAGGGCCATCCTCGGTAATCACACTTATCTTGAGACTTTTAGTAGTATCCATTAACTTGTCTATGAACTGTATAGGCAACCAAGTAGTCCTTTACCGCGGACGCGGCTATTCGAATAGTTTTATACCCTGCAGGGGTGTACTTCATCACACATGTTTTCACCACTTAGCATCTGCACACGACATGTGCTCGGCAGACTTCAAGCGAAAACCAACGTGTGTGTAGACCACGACCTAACTAACTGCACAAGTCTCTAGTCCAGGTTTATCGCCTATTCAGGTTCCATCCGCAAGGAAATCCGGCCGGGGTGTCCTCAACAGCCCCAAACGATGTGTACAGGGTCCCGAGACGCCAAACGGGTGCCCGACATACCCGGCCACAGTGTATCTACCGCATCATACCCCACCCCTAGGGTCAGCACTACGCATGGCCGCCAACACATAACCTACAAACACCAGAAACTAGTTGCAACTCCTGGACAGAGGCGAGAGGGGTCAGTAAGTCGAGCGGGGTCATATTTCAGGGCCCAATGTGTGGTAGTAGCTGAATCTTAAATCACATATACAGATCTCAGTTCTTATGGACGGCCTCAATGAAACAACCCACCATGTACTCCTACATGGCCTCTCATCGATACCTTTACCAAAACATGTTCAACACATCCCTCACATTACCAACATAATCATTTCACTCTAGCCCATCACCTAGATGAACCAGACCTGACACAACTCTAAGCATAGCAGGCATAGCAAGGTAGGAATCACATACATGGCTCCCTCAACTCCTACACATGCTAGTGGGTTTCATCTAGTTACTATGGCAATGACAGGTCATGCAGAGGATAAGGTTCAACTACCGTAGCATGCAGCAGTTTGAATCACGTTGTCTTAATGCAGTAAACAAGAGCAGAAGTGAGAACATGGGATTGTATCGGAATGATCAATGGGTTGCTTGCCTGATGTAGTGGTAGTAGGGTACTGCCCTTCAGACGGATATTCGGGGTTATCCTCGAAGGCAGAACCTACCATGAAAGACACACCGAACATAATCAATACATGACGATATGCAACAATATGATGCATGCTATGACATGGCAATATGAATGTGTCTTGGCCTAATGCAATGTGAAACAAGTTGAAATGAGCCCATTTGAATCAAAGATTCAAATGAAGGTTAAAGTTCTTATGCATAAAAAGTGTATTAGCTTGTTTCACCTAAACAGCAAGGTTAAAGTGGTTTGTCATGCATGAAACCATTATAGATGGATAGATTGAATTTGTCTGATCATTTTTCATATATAATTTGTTTGATTTGGAGCTATGGTTGATTTTCTTTGATTTTTAGAAGTTTTGGCTATTTTCTGGAATTTTCTGTGTAAAAATAAATCCAGAAATTAGTTATTGCGTCAGCAGTGCGTCAGGGTGACGTCAGTGGTCAACGGGGACGTCCAGGTCAAACCTGACAGTGGGTCCCGCATGTCAGTGTGATTAGCTTAACTAGATATTAGTTAATACAAATCCTAATTAGTCAGCAGGGCTGGGCCCTACCTGTCATTGACCCAGGGGGGTCAAACTGGGGTCAACCCGGGTCAAACTCGCTGGAGTTGACCCGGGGCTCGTCGCCGGCAAGGCCAGGGACGGTGGAGGGGTGCGGGTTTCTTCCTCCGGCGACCAAATGGCCGGCGGAGGGCATCTACGTGACGCGGGCACTCGTCCGCGTCGAGTGGTGTAGGTGGTTGGGCCTGTGGTGGCCGGAGTCGTCGCCGGCGTCGACCTTGGCGGTCACCGGGGCTCGGGTGAGGTCGGGGTCGTCATTGTGACGGTCGTGGTGGCTCATGCGGGGCACGTACGTGCTCTACGCGGCGCAGGGAGGAATCTGGGCACGACGGCCGGAACATTAGATGGCCGGAGACTCGTCGGCGGCGAGCACAGGCGGCGGTGTGTGCGGGAAAACTCGAGGCGGCGCGTACGGTGCACGAGAGCTAGAACGGAGAGGGGGAGAAGGGTCGGTGGCTCACTGCGGTTGCAGGGGAGCGAACAGTGAGCTCGGGGTAGAGTAGGAGCGAGCGGGGCGGCGAGAGGGATCTTCGGCGACCGAGGTTGAAGACGAGCTCGGTGAAGATGCTCGGGGGGTCTCCGGCGGGGCGTGGCTCGGTGGAGATGACGAGGGAGACGAGGCAGGGCTTTTGGACGGGTCAGTGAGGCGAGGGGAGCACGGTGGTCATGGTGGCGACGAACAGCGGCGACGGCTTCGCCCTGCTTCGAGAGAGAGAGAGAGCGACAGAGGCGAGGCAGGGGGAGAGTGGAGCGGTCGAGGGGTCCAGGGGGTCTGCGTGGCACTCGTAGACGACCTCCTGGCGTCGGCAGAAGCAGGAGGTGGCCGGCGTGTGGTTGCGGGCGCCGGCCACGCGCCTCTCGTCCTCCTGGCGAGAGGAGGAGGATGACTGGCGGTAGCCAGTGGGCTGGGCCGAGCTGGGCCAGGCCAGGGTGACAGTTAAGTCTAACTCTCTCTCGCTCTTTCTGTTTTTCTTTTATTTATTTCCTGCTATGTGTATTGAAATAGAATAAATACTATTTCATTTCCAAAAACTCTGGAAATATTCAGAGGCACATTTGGGAATATTCTCAACTGCCTAAAAATGCTTCCAAGATTATTTGAGCACTTTAAAATATTTATAGCATTTAAAATGCCCAAATTCAAATACATATGGCTTGTTCAAAAATCCAGAATGGCTCCATAAATTGCAAGACCATTTTTGGCAGAGGTTTTAGTCAAGACCAAAAATGGTGGGCTTTTATGAAGGGCATTTTGGGTTCATTGAAATTCCAATTGTTGGAAAATAGCATTTTCAGGGGGGTGTTGGGGTTGATTAGGCCCCATTTCAAGTTTAAGAGATATTTAAACATGATGCACATGTTCATCCAATCCTAATGCATGACTAAAAGCAGGGATGTGACAACTCACCCCCACTCAAAAGAATCTCATCCCGAGATTTAGGATCCTCCGGGAAGAAGGTGGGGTACTCGAGTCGAAGACGATCCTCCCTTTCCCAAGTGGCTTCTTTCTCGGAATGGTGTGACCATTGAACCTTGAGAAACTTGTTATTATGGCGTCGAGTGGTACGCTCGGCTTGATCAAGGATACGAACGGGATATTCCCGATATGAGAGGTTATCCTGTAGATCAATCGTTTCGTGGTCTACTCCACGGATAGGATCCGCGAAGCAACGCCTGAGTTGAGAAACGTGGAAGACATCGTGAACTCTGGAAAGATGCGAAGGTAGTTCCAATTGGTAGGCAACTTCTCCTCATTCGGCAAGAATGCGAAAGGGTCCAATGTAACGAGGAGCCAATTTGCCTTTGATACCGAAACGACGGGTTCCCTTTAACGGAGTAACCCGAAGGTAAGCCTTCTCGCCGACTTCATAAGTCATGAGCTTATGTTTATGATCATATTGGCTCTTTTGACGAGATTGGGCTGTTTTCAATTTCTCACGAATAACACGAACCTGCTCTTCTGCTTCCCGAATCATATCCAGGCCAAAGAGTTGTCTTTCCCTGGTTTCTGACCAGTTAAGAGGCGTTCGACATTTTCGTCCATAGAGAACTTCGAAAGGAGTTTTGCCCAAGCTAGCTTGATAACTATTGTTATAAGCAAACTCCGCGAATGGAAGGCATTTCTCCCAACCCATTCCGAATGAGATGACAGAAGCTCGGAGCATATCTTCCAAAATTTGATTGACTCGCTCTACTTGACCACTTGATTGAGGATGGAAGGCGGTGCTAAAAGAGAAATGAGTTCCCATAGCATTTTGGAAACTTTCCCAAAATCGAGAGGTGAAGAGACTCCCATAGTCTGAGTTAATTTCCAATGGGACACCATGAAGCGACACTATTTGGGAGATGTATAATTCAGCTAGCTGGATAGCAGTGATACTCTCACGAACAGGTAGAAAATGGGCTACTTTGGAAAGACGGTCGATCACGACGAAGATGGCATTATTCCCTCTCTTGGTCCTGGGAAACCAAGTAATGAAATCCATACTGATTTTATCCCATTTCCACTCAGGAATAGCCAAAGGTTGAAGGGTGCCAGCAGGCCATTGGTGCTCTGCTTTAACACGATGACAGATGTCGCAACTAGCAATGTATTGAGCAATTTCTCTCTTCATCCTAGTCCACCAAAACCTCTGGCGTAGGTCTTGATACATTTTAGTACTACCGGGATGAATGGTGAGAGGGGATTCATGAGCTTCCTTAAGAATCAACTGGCGTAGATGTTGTTTCTTGGAAACCACCAAGCGGTTTTCGAAGAAGACAACACCTCGCTCATCCATGGAAAAAACATTTAGCAACTCCGCTAGCAATGTTTTCCTTAATCCGGAATATGCCCTTATCACGCTTCTGGGCAGCTATGATTTGATCCGTAAGGTTAGGCTTCGCCACCAGGGTGGATAGGAAACCTTGAGGAACAACGTGAAGATTAAGCTTACAAAATTCCTCATGGAGAAGTGGTTGACTTTGTTGTAACATCAGGTTGTTACAATAGGATTTACGACTTAGTGCATCAGCCATGACATTGGCTTTCCTCGGGGTGTAAGGTATTCCTAAGTCGTATTCCGAGATCAACTCGACCCAACGTCGTTGTCTGAGATTCAAATCCAGTTGGGTGAAGATATATTTCAAACTTTGGTGATCGGTGAAGATCTCGCAACGATTACCGAGAAGATAATGTCGCCAACTTTTGAGTGCATGGACTACAGCTGCAAGCTCTAGATCATGTGTGGGATAATTTTCCTCATGTGGGTGTAATTGTGGTGAAGCATAGGCAATTACCTGACGATCTTGCATGAGTATGAAACCTAGTCCTTGTTGCGAGGCGTCGCAATAGGTAATAAAGTCCTTGGAGAAATCTGGTGGTACCAGTACGGGAGCAGATGTCAGGCGTCTTTTTAGTTCCTAAAAGCTGAACTCGCACTGTGGGGTCCACTCGAACTTTTTATCTTTCTTGAGGAGTTCAGTTAGAGGTTTAGCAACCTTGGAGAAATTCTCGATGAAGCGGCAGCAATAGCTCGCTAAGCCAAGGAAGCTCCGAACTTGCTTGACCGTCTCAGGTGGAGTCCAATCAAGGATGGCTTGAACTCGCTCGGGATTGACAGTAATACCCTTACCAGAGATTACATGGCCTAGATAGGTCACTTCTGGCAACCAAAATTCACACTTGGAGAATTTGGCATAAAGGTGATGCTCTCGAAGTTTCCTCAATACCAACCTTAGATGTTCGGCATGTTCCTCTTCATTCTTGGAGTAGATGAGTATGTCATTCAGGTATACTATGACGAATTTATCCAAATACTCCATGAAGACTGAGTTCATTAACCGAGGGAAGGTGGTTGGGGCATTGGTTAAACCGAAGGACATAACGATGTACTCGTATTGGCCATAACGAGTAACAAAGGCCATTTTGGGAATGTCCCCGTTTTTGATTTTGATTTGATGGTAGCCCAACCTCAAATCCATCTTGGAAAAGACTGAGGATCCAATGAGCTGGTCATACAGATCATTGATCCTGGGAAGCGGATACTTGTTCTTGATAGTGACCAAGTTGACAGGTCGGTAATCTACAACCATCCGATCCGTTCCATCCTTCTTTTTGATGAAGAGGACGGGGCAAGCCCAAGGAGAGGAACTAGGATGGATGAAACCCCTTTTCAAGGACTCATCGAGTTGGTTCTTAAGCTCGGCTAGTTCTAAGGGTGCCATCTTATAGGGTCTTCTAGAAATTGGAACAGTTCCTGGAACAAGGTCTATCACAAACTCGACATCCCTGTCAGGTGGAACACCTGGCAGTTCTTCTGGAAAGACATCTGGAAAGTCCCGGACTACCGGAATATCTTCAAGGTTTGGAAGGGGGTTGGCATTTAAGGAGTAAATCTGGCGCTTGGCCACTCGAGTTAAGACATTAACTGTCTTGCCCGATGGGTGAGTAAGTTGAACGGTTCTAGTGGCACAATCAATCTTAGCATAATGAGCTGACATCCAATCCATACCCAAGATGATGTTTATGTCCGAGGACTTGAGAGCTATTAAGGATGCAAGGAAGACAAGTCTATCAACAAGAATTTCGTTCCCATGTCTTACTCTAGAAGTTTGCCATCTAGAGCCAGGGGTTTGAATTTCCATGGTAGTGGGCATGTCACAGAATGTCGTGTTATGCAATCGAGCATAGTTCTCGGATATGAATGAATGAGATGCTCCAGTATCAAAAAGAACAGATGCCGAATGGCAATTAACAAGGAGCATACCAAGGAGGACGTTAGGATCCTCATGAGCCTCCTCGGCTGAGACATAGTTGACATGGCCACGTGTAGTGGTGACCGGCTTGGCGTAGAATGTCTTTCCCGCTGGCTTACCACGGCCAACGGACTTTCAAGACTGATTGGGGTTGTTGTTCTGGGGACACTCTCGACTATAGTGACCCGACTCTCCACACTTGAAACATGTCACAATATTGGGGCGTGGAGCAGCATTAGCAGCGGGGCCACCATAGGGCTTGGGCGGTGCAAACTGCTGGTTGGGACGAGGCGCCTCAAAGGATGGCCTCGGAATGAACCTGGGTGGCAGTGCCGTGCTTGGAATCCACACCCGGCGCTTCTGAGATCCAGAGCCGGATGAAGAGCCAAAATCACGAGAGTGCTTGCGTGAAGCGTCATAATCAGACTGGCCTGTCTCAGCACTGATGGCTTTACTGACCAACTTCTGAAAGGATGTGCACTCGTGCAGACGAAGATCGCGGTGAAGCTCAGGGCTAAGTCCCTTGCGGAACCTCCTGCTTCTTAGCGTTGGTAGATACTTCTTCAGGAGCATATCATGCCAGATTCCCAAATTCATGATTATATGCATCCACAGTCAGTCTTCCTTGGGTGAAGTTGCAGAACTCTTCCCTCTTGCGATCTATGAGACCTTCCGAGATGTGATGCTCACGGAAAGCCTCACTGAATTCAGCCCAAGTAGTGATTTGGCCGACCGGGCGCATAGCTTCAAAATTTTCCCACCAAAGGCTAGCAGGGCCTTCGAGGTGATAGGCAGCATAAGTAACCTTATCAGCTTCGGCTACGTTGGCAGAACGTAGCTTCTGGGTGATGCTGCGAAGCCAGTCATCCGCGTCGAGGGGCTCGACGGAATGGTTAAACTTTGGTGGGTACAACTTTATGAAGTCATTGATTGACACCGAGTCATTTCGCTGATGGCGTGTAGTGTTCTGCTCAATCCGCTCCAGCAAGCGGTTAGTCTCACGCTTGTTTCTTTCCGCCTCCAGCATCACTTCGACCAGAGAAGGCGGGTGAGGCAGATTTTCACCCCTAACTGCACTGGCTCCCCCCTGCTCCGGGGCAGTAGGGTTGCTGCAGGTGTTGACCATCCTAGGAAAAAAAGGCAACAGTTTAGATAAGGATGGCACAACTTAGCAAGGAAGTGCGGAATGTAATGGATAACACGGAATGCAGAGATGCTCATCCATATGTCATGGTAATATAGAACTGCCATATATATACCGACGGTCATACACACCATACATAGTTTAGTACAAGCCCAGGCTACAGTACAACTATGATGAAAGATGTTACATCTCATCGGAGGCATTCCAAGCTCCTATACATTATTTGTCTACACCTCCAGAATTGATTGCACACAAAGTCATATTCCAGAAGTCACGCAGGACAGTGGAGATACAACTATTACAATACTAGTGATACTACTACTAACTCAAACAACTCCGTAGTAGTCCTCATAGAAGTCACCTCCATAGCTTGGATGTTCAATGTGATCATCCAGGAACAGACGGTCCTGAGGAGCCTGTGGACCAAAGGGGCTAGGGTGAGGTCTTGGACCAACAAACGGTGGCCTGCGGGGACCACGGGGTGGGGTGATGCCTCCCACATCACGCCAATCCACCATGTCTGGCAGAGCAGATCTCACAAGATATAGATCCCTCGTATCCATACATCCAGCTTGCACAGCCGGTGCAAACCGAGTCAAAGTGGCCCAATGATCAACACGGGAGCTGTCTCAAGGCCCGATTCTCTCGGTCCTTATCCTCGAGCATCTCGGCAGTGGTGCGAGTTAGTGAGTCCTCCTGAGTAGGGTCAGCATAGATAGCCTGGAGATACCCTTGCGCTCCCGGGAGTGAGCCTGGCATATAACGGAAGTCGGTGTTCCGAAGTAGACCAGTCCGGACTCGCATGATGGTCATCATGGAATAGGCAGCATCCTGCACAGCCATCTCAACGGTAACCCTGAGTCCATAGGAACAGTGGAGGGGCTTGGTAGATCTAGGATAAGAAGGAAATATCCTGACGTTGCAGAAATATTGGCTTTGATTAAAGTCTCGGAATTGCTTTTCGACAGTGTATTTGGGATACCAACAGTAACCTGTCTCGATCATTACCCGGACTAACATAGCAGTATGACCGGGCACATCGAGGCACCGGGTCAGGCGAACCACTTGGTTTTGAGCATGGGTGGCCATCTAAAAGCACAACCACAATGCAAAGACATTAGAATTTCTAGGGAAAATTTGACAGCATAGCAGCTGTAAATGCTCAGAAAAAGATTTGAGACATCCACAACAGTTTGCAATACCACTCAACAACATCATATCAGGGTTCTGATTCAACTGGCAACATACTAAAAGTAGTAGAAACTGTACTGAGGCTTGTAACAACAATCCTCTAAGCTACTATGGTTTAGTAACACGTGAACCTGACAGAGGAAGAGAGCCTAGTCCTTAACCCACGTTGAATGAGAAGAGAATGACTCAGATCACAGGGCATAAGGTAAAGGAGTAAAAGAGCCTTACGTTCCCTCCCACAATCAATTCCCCTACATATAGCTAAAGCATTTCTAGACTCGACATCGACTAGTTTAGCTCAACGAACCTACAGGCAGTCCGGCTCTGATGCCAACGCTGTCAGGACCCCGATTCCAAGTCACATCGATCTAGCCGGTAACACCTCATATCACATTGTGGCCTCACGCACGGTATCCCCACGGGTGTCGCCTTACCATGGCCCAGGACCGTTTGCGCCTTTTGGCTCACGTATATGATAGTGTCGCTAGCATCCATATGACAGAGAACCCAGGCCGACATGGCTAGTCATGAACACAAAGCGGCACAGACCGATGGAGACGGGCATACATGAATCACATCGAGCATGTCGGTCATCAGCGTGTGAATCCGGGCTGTAGCACTGGGCTAACAGGACTCCGGAAGTCACCGCGTGACATTTCCCCGAAGGGACAGACATAGGAATGAAGTGAATCACATGCCGTCCAGTCAAGTGTCCTAAGAAGTAGTGCTGGGCTAGCAGGACTCCGGTGAACCGGGCTGTAGCGGACTACTATGGCTCGAGGAACACTAGACTACATTTCCCCATAAGGAAGGCTGCCAAGGATAAACAACTAGATTGTCGGATCCCACACATACCAAGCATTTCAATCATACACACAATATGCTCGATATGTGCAAATACAACATGGCATCACAACAAAACTCTACAACTCAAGTACTTTATTTAAAGGCTCCAGAGAGCCATACATAACAAGTTCATATAGGTAGGGGTCACATGACCCAACACTCAAGTCATATAAGCATACAAGCACATGCGGAAGCAAATAGTCTGAGTACAGACACTAGAAAGAAAGAAGGCCCCTCGAAGCCTGTCTATCTACATAGGGCCCTCCATGGCCAGGATCACCACCTGGGTGGCAAGTCACTCATTGGCGTCGAGGTCTACATAAAACCCATCGGAGGGGGCGGTGTTGTCGTCTGAAAACAATAATTAAGCAAACATGAGTACAAAGGTACTCAGGAAGTCTTACATCAGAACCTACTATATATGCTCATTCTCAAGAAGGTGGTGGAGTTATTGCAGCAAGCCAGCTTTGACTCTTGGCCAAGCTATCCTACGGGACACCACTGGTAAAATAGTTTTCGCACGCGAGTCCACTAATCACCAACACAATACTCCACCGGGGATCCTCCCTCATCATCCTACGAGAGGGCCATCGTCGGTACTCACACTTATCTTGAGACTTTTAGTAGTATCCATTAACTTGTCTATGAACTGTATAGGCAACCAAGTAGTCCTTTACCGTGGACGCGGCTATTTGAGTAGTTTTTGTAACACCCCGGATATGATTTCCCCAATATGTACTGCAACTCTTGTCGTTTCCGGCGTTAATTTATTTTATTTTCTCGGGTTCGTGTTTTTGTCTCCGTGTGTTGTTATCATTGTCATGCATCTCATATCATGTCATCATGTGCATTGCATTTGCATACGTGTTCATCTCATGCATTCGAGCATTTTCCCCGTTGTCCGTTTTGCATCCCGCATAGCATACCATGTTTGCATCTTGTTGTTTGAGTTTGCACATGGTTGATTGTGTTCCGTTTGCTTGTCTGTCTTGTTTGGGTAGAGCCGGGAGACGAGTTCGCTAATGAGGAGCCCGTTGAGTTTGCTTTCGAGGATCCAGTCAACTCTGACAACTTTGCAGGCAAGATGATCATACCCTCGAAATCACTACTATCTTTGCTATGCTAGATGCTCACTCTTTTGCTATGCCTATGCTATGATGCCTACCACTTGCTTATCGTGCCTCCCAAATTGCCATGTCAAACCTCTAACCCACCATGTCCTAGCTAACCGTTGATTGGCTATGTTACCGCTTTGCTCAGCCCCTCTTATAGCGTTGCTAGTTGCAGGTGAAGATTGGAGACCGTTCCTTGTTCCAACATTATTTACTTGTCGGGATATCATTATATTGCCATGTTATCTTAATGCATCTATATACTTGGTAAAGGGTGGAAGGCTCGGCCTCTCGCCTAGTGTTTTGTTCCACTCTTGCCGCCCTAGTTTCCGTCATATCGGTGTTATGTTCCCGGATTTTGCGTTCCTTACGCGGTTGGGTGATAATGGGAACCCCTTGACAGATCGCCTTGATTAAAGCTTTTCCAGCAATGCCTAACCTTGGTTTTACCATTTGCCACCTAGCCTCTTTTTCCCTTGGG
Organism: Triticum aestivum; assembly: GCF_018294505.1. NCBI lineage: Eukaryota > Viridiplantae > Streptophyta > Magnoliopsida > Poales > Poaceae > Triticum > Triticum aestivum. Next base: position 321,600,861 of record NC_057803.1, on the reverse strand, counting down.
TTTCCGGAGCCCGAGGGTCATCTTATTTTAACCCCCCCCCCCCGGGCCAGTGCTCCTCTGAATGTTGGTCCACCTGTCAGCTGCCGGTGGCCACCAGGGGCAACCCTGGGCTGGCCTACCCGTACGTAAGACAATCTGAGTGTGCCCTGAGAAAGAGATATGTGCAGCTCCTATCGGGATTTGTCGGCACATTTGGGCGGTGTTGCTGGATTTGTTTTAACTTGTCGAAGTGTTTTGTTGTACCGGGATACCGAGTCTGATCGGAATGTCTCGGGAGGAGGTCTATTCCTTTGTTGACCATGAGAGCTTGTCATGGGCTAAGTTGGGACTCCCCTGCAGGGTTTTGAACTTTTGAAAGTCGTGCCCGCGGTTATGGGTAGATGGGAATTTGTTAATGTCTGGTTGTAGATAACTTGAACCTTAACTTAATTAAAATGAATCAACTGTGTGAGTTACCATGATGGTCTCTTCTCGGCGGAGTCCGGGAAGTGAACACGGTGTTGGAGTAATGCTTGCCGCAGGATGTCCTCTAGTTATTCGTTCACGCTTTGCCTCCTCTTCTCACTCTCTTTTGCGAACAGGTTAGCCACCATATATGCTAGTCGCTTGCTACAGCTCCACATACTTACCTTGCCTTACCTATAAGCTTAAATAGTCTTGATCACGAGGGTGCGAGATTGCTGAGTCCCTGTGGCTCACAGATTACTTCCAAACCAGATGCAGGGCCTGATGACTCCGTTCCAGATGACGAGCTTGAGCTCAAGTGGGAGTTCGACGAGGACTCACATCGATACTACGTGTCTTTCCCTGATGATCAGTAGTGGTGCCCAGTTGGGGTGATCGGGACCGTGTCGCATGTTGGGTTATCTTTTATTTTGGCGCCGTAGTCAGGCCATGAGTGTTTGAATGTTGTAATGCTATTTATGTACTTTGATTGACATGGCGAGTGTAAGCCAACTATGTATCTCCCCTTTTATTATCTATATTACATGGGATGTTGTGAAGATTGCCTAACTTGCGACATTGCTTTCAATGCGGTTATGCCTATAAGTCGTGCCTCGACACGTGGGAGCTATAGCCGCATCGAGGGCATTACAAGTTGGTATCAGAGCCTTCCCCGACTTTAGGAGCCCCATTGCTTGATCGTTTTTAGCGGCCGAGTTGTGTCTAGAAAAATGTTTTGATTCATTTAGGAATTATATATCGGATATTAGGAATTCTTTTTACTTCCCAGTCTCCTCATCGCTCTGGTAAGGCATCCTGGCGTAGAGTTTTGACTCTTCTCTTCTCAAATTTCACTAAAAAAAAATTTAGGATCACGCGGGTATCTTGGATTCGTTCCGATGGTTTTGTGACGAGAACATTGTTCTTGGTGCCTCCTGTCTTTAGGGGTTGTGGCAGTGTCCCGGGGAGTTGAGCTCCGAGGTGTTGTCGTCACAATTTTATCGTTGCAGTTCTGGGATACCTGAGTTTAGTACGCCGACATCGAAAATCTCTTTTATGCAGTTCGTTGGTGAGATAACCTCGATGCCACCCAGTACTGGGGCGGGAGTTCGGGAGTATCGCCATAACTTGTATAACGGATGCTTTTCGAAGGTTGAGGTAGATGGTTTCCGAAGTTTTCTCGGTTATGTGTTGAAGGATGGATACAGCTGGATGTAGGATTTGCTAGATTTGGGTGAGATATTATGCTTCCCCTATATCCCCAACACCTGATTGCATAACCAGAAAGGTTCGGAAGTTTCATAGGTGGGAATTCTTGTAGCTCTAGTTCTTCTTCCACGGATATTTGGTTTGAGATTGGGATTTCTTACCGAGTATTCGTTCTTGATCCGTACCTTGTTGATTTATTTCTCTACCTAAATTCTAAGTGGCTTCTCAATTTATGGATATGTGACCATTTCAAGAGGAATGCATTCGTTCAATTTGTTCGGATGTGAAGACTTTATGTTGCAATTTTCATCCCATTTGGTTCAGCTTCATTTTATCTGTCAATGTGCTAACGGTTGTCACCCTCTTCAGGATAGCTCCCGCTAAGAGCACCAATCAGAATCAGAATCAGGATCCGCCACCACCTCCACCTCCTCCGGAGGCATGGCAAGCTGTGATGGCCGCAACCAATGCAAACACATAGTTGATCATGCATTTTCTTCAAGAGTGTAATCAAGCGAACCAAGGCAACCAAGGCAACAATCAGAATCACTTTGCTACACTCAACCAGTTCCTTGCTAATGGGCCAAAGACTTTCAGCAATTGTGTTGAGGCAACTGATGCTGACGATTGGCTCATGGATCTGTGCAAGCATTTCGAGTGCAGTAACGTCAGGCCTGAGGACTTCGTCAAGTTCGCTTCCTTCCAACTCAAAGATCAAGCTACAGAATGGTTCCAGCAGTACAAGGATTCCAGAGGTGGATGTGTTATTACCTGGGATGAATTCCGTCAAGACTTCAAAGCTCATCATATTCCTCAGAGCGTGGTTGAAAGCAAGCGTGAGGAATTCCGCAACCTGAAGCAAGGCTCTTTGTCTGTCTATGACTACAACAAGTTGTTCCAGAAGCTCGCCCGCTTTGCTAAGCAGGACGTCCTTGACGAGAAGAGCATGATATACCAATTCAGGGGTGGTCTCAAAGAAGAAATTCAGCTAGCACTTGTTCTCTTTGAGCCCTTGAGGTACGATGAGTTCTACAACATGGCATTGAAACAAGAGGCTGCTCAACTGAGGTGTGATGCTTCCAAGAAGCGAGTCAGAGATGCTACTCCTTCTTCCTCTACTCAAGTGGCCAAGCAACATAAGTATTGGCTTCCTCCTCCATTTCGTCAGCCGTATCAGCAGAAGAGCAAAGGTGGCAGTGGATCTTCCCACCCACCCAACCCTGGCTTTCAGAACAAGACTTCGTCTCAAGCTCCAAGATCGAGTGCTCCGTATCATCGTCCGCTTTCAGAGGTCACGTGCAACAAGTGCCAACAGAAGGGTCACTATGCCAACAAGTGTTTCAATCAGAGGCGTCTTCCTCCTCCTCCTCCTCCTGTGAGATCGGCAAGTACAGCTGTGGTCAAGCATAACCCCAAGCACGCCAAGGTCAACTTGATGAACGCAGCTCAGGCAGAGGACTCGTCAGATTTCATCATGGGTAACCTTCCTATTAACGATGTTCCTGCAAAAGTTCTTTTTGACACTGGTGCATCGCATTGTTTCATCTCGAGGCCGTTTACATCTAAGCATGGTTTGGCTTTGCAAATTTTGCCTAGTCTATTAGCAGTTGTCTCTCCCGGTAGGCGCATCCATGCTACCTCAATTGCTTCGGATGTTACTATCACTTTGGGTGACTACAAATTTCTATCTTCTCCAACGGTTCTTGGTGATTCGGATATTGATCTTATTCTCGGAATGGATTGGCTTTCTAAGCACAAGGTGCATCTTGATTGTGCTGCCAGGCAGATTCAATTAACTCATTCGTCTGAGGATGTAATTGTCTTTACCGCTCGTGATGATACCATCCGTCTGTTTTCTCTCAATGAGAAGGGTGAACTGGATGCTATCTCGCAAATCCCAGTCGTTTGCAAATATCAAGACGTCTTTCCAGAAGAGCTTCCAGGAATGCCTCCGCACCAGCCAGTTGAATTCGTCATTGATCTTGAGCCTGGCACGGAACCAGTGTGCAAGCGTCCTTACAAACTCGGACCTGAAGAGTTGAAGGAGCTGAAGAAGCAACTCGATGTTCAAGAGAAAATGGGCCTCATCCGACCAAGTTCTTCTCCGTGGGGTTGTGGTGTTCTTTTTGTGAAGAAGAAGGATGGAACGGACCGACTTTGTGTTGATTACCGTCCATTGAACAAGAAGACCATCAAGAACAAATACCCACTTCCCAACATCAACGAGTTGTTCGAACAACTCAAAGGTGCCCAAGTATTCTCCAAGATTGATCTCCGTATGGGTTATCATCAGATCCGAATCCGTGAGCAAGATATTCCCAAGACGGCTTTCAAGACAAGCTATGGGTCATATGAATACACTGTCATGTCTTTTGGCCTCATCAACGCTCCTCCGACTTTCTCTCGCGTGATGAACTTCATCTTCAACGCCTACACCAATGACTTCGTTTTGGTCTATCTGATGACATTCTTGTTTTCTCGAAGAACAAGGAAGATCATGCCAAGCACTTGCGTTTGGTACTTGATAAGCTCAGGGGACACAAGTTCTACGCCAAGTTCTCCAAGTGCGAATTTTGGCTCGATGAGGTTCTCTATCTTGGTCATATCACCTCGGCCAAGGGCATTGCGGTGAATCCTGACAAGGTGTCTGCAATTGTGAATTGGGAACCTCCTCAGAACGTGAAGCAACTCCTTAGCTTCCTCGGTCTCGCAAGCTACTGCCGAAGATTCATTGAAAACTTTTCTAAGATCGCAAAGCCTCTCTCAAATCTTCTCCAGAAGCACGTCAAGTACGTTTGGTCTTCGGAGTGTGACATTGCTTTCAACACTTTGAAAGAGAAATTGGTCACTGCTCCAGTTCTGACTCCGCCTGATGAATCCAAGCCATACGAGGTCTTTTGCGATGCCTCTCTCCAAGGTCTTGGCGCAGTGTTGATGCAAGAAAAGAAAGTTGTGGCTTATACCTCTCGCTAGTTGAAGCCCAACGAGAAGAACTACCCCACTCATGATCTTGAGTTGGTCGCAGTTGTGCATGCTCTTTTGACTTGGAGACATCTCTTATTGGGAAGAAAAGTGGACATTTTCACTGATCACAAGAGTCTCAAGTACATCTTCACTCAGCCTAATCTCAACCTCAGGCAAACTCGATGGGTCGAAATGATTCAAGAGTATAATCCGAGTATCGAGTATACTCCAGGCAAGGCCAATGTGATTGCTGACGCTTTGAGCAGGAAGGCTTATTGCAACAGCCTGATTCTCAAGCCTTATCGACCCGAGCTTTGTGAAGCTTTCCGCAAACTTAATCTGCAAGTTGTTCCTCAAGGTTTCCTCGCCAACCTTCAAGTCTCTCCTACCTTGGAAGACCAGATTCGCCAAGCTCAGCTTCTTGATGCTATGGTGAAAAAGGTGAAGATTGGGATTGCCAAGAGTCAACCCAAGTACAAGTGCTACCGCCTTGATGACAAGGATACTCTCTTCTTCGAGGATCGTATTGTTGTGCCCAAAGGTGACCTCCGTAAGGTGATCATGAATGAGGCTCACAATTCTCTCCTCTCCATCCACCCTGGGAGCACAAAGATGTATCAGGACCTCAAGCAGGCTTATTGGTGGACTCAAATGAAGCATGAGATTGCTCAATTCGTGAATGAATGTGATGTCTGCAGAAGAGTGAAGGCAGAACACCAAAGGCCAGCTGGTCTCCTCCAACCTCTTGCCATTCCAGAATGGAAGTTTGACCACATTGAGATGGACTTCGTGACTGGGTTTCCAAAGTCCAAGCGTGGCAATGATGCTATATTCGTTGTCATCGACAAACTCACTAAAGTGGCTCATTTTCTGCCTATCAAAGAGTCTATCACTGCAGCTCAATTGGCGGAACTCTATACCTCTCGTATTGTCTCTCTGCACGATATTCCACAAGTGATCTCTTCAGACCGTGGTAGCATCTTTACCTCCAAGTTTTGGGATTCTTTTTCAGAAGGCCATGGGCACCAACATCTGCTTCAGCACAACTTTCCATCCTCAAACTAGCGGTCAAGTCGAGCGTGTCAATCAGATTCTTGAAGATATGCTCAGGGCTTGTCTGATCTCCTTCGGCATGAAGTGGGAGGATTGTATTCCTTATGCTGAATTCTCCTACAACAATAGTTTTCAAGCAAGTTTGGGCAAGGCCCCATTTGAAATTCTGTATGGCAGGAAGTGCCGTACCCCTCTCAAGTGGTCTGAAACCGGTGAACGTCAGCTTTTGGGGAATGACTTAATCACAGAGGCAGAGGAAATGTGCAAAGTCATTCGAGATAACCTCAAAGCAGCCCAATCCCGCCAGAAGAGCTACTATGATAGTAAACACCGTGATTTGGCTTTCGAGATCGGAGATCATGTTTACCTCTGCGTCTCTCCAATGAAAGGTACTCGTCGCTTTGGTATCAAAGGGAAGCTTGCCCCCAGATACGTGGGACCTTTCAAGATCGACAGCAAGAGAGGCGATCTCGCCTATCAACTCGAGCTTCCTTCAAACTTTGCAAATGTTCATGACGTGTTCCATGTCTCTCAGCTCCAAAAGTGCTTCAAGGCTCCTGACCGCACCGTCAACTTCGAGGACATTGAGCTCCAAGAAGATCTCTCTTATCGTGAGCACCCCGTGGCTATTCTTGAAGAGACTGAACGCAAGACTCGCAACAAGTCAATCAAATTCCTCAAAGTCAAGTGGTCACACCATTCCAATCGTGAAGCTACCTGGGAATGCGAGGATCACCTCCGTTCTGAGTACCCGGCGTTCTTTCAGTCCTAGATCTCGGGACGAGATCCTCTCGTAGTGGTGGAGTGTTGTAACACCCCGAATATGATTTCCCCAATATGTACTCCAACTCTTGCCATTTCCGGCGTTAATTTATTTTATTTTCTCGGGTTCGGGTTTTTGTCTCCATGTGTTGTTATCGTTGTCATGCATCTCATATCATGTCATCATGTGCATTGCATTTGCATACGTGTTCATCTCATGCATTCGAGCATTTTCCCCATTGTCCGTTTTGCATCCCGCATAGCATACCATGTTTGCATCTTGTTGTTTGAGTTTGCACATGGTTGATTGTGTTCCGTTTGCTTGTCTGTCTTGTTTGGGTAGAGCCGGGAGATGAGTTCGCTAACGAGGAGCCCGTTGAGTTTGCTTTCGAGGATCCAGTCAACTCTGACAACTTTGCAGGCAAGATGATCATACCCTCGAAATCACTACTATCACTTGCTTATCATGCCTCCCAAAGTGCCATGTCAAACCTCTAACCCACCATGTCCTAGCATACCGTTGATTGGCTATGTTACCGCTTTGCTCAGCCCCTCTTATAGCGTTGCTAGTTGCAGGTGAAGATTGGAGACCGTTCCTTGTTGGAACATTATTTACTTGTTGGGATATCATTATATTGCCATGTTATCTTAATGCATCTATATACTTGGTAAAGGGTGGAAGGCTCGGCCTCTCGCCTAGTGTTTTGTTCCACTCTTGCCGCCCTAGTTTCCGTCATATCGGTGTTATGTTCCCGGATTTTGCGTTCCTTACGCGGTTGGGTGATAATGGGAACCCCTTGATAGTTCGCCTTGATTAAAGCTTTTCTAGCAATGCCCAACCTTGGTTTTACTATTTGCCACCTAGCCTCTTTTTCCCTTGGGTTTCCGAAGCCCGAGGGTCTTTTTATTTTAAACCCCCCCGGGCCAGTGCTCCTTTGAGTGTTGGTCCACCTGTCAGCTGCCGGTGGCCACCAGGGGCAACCCTGGGCTGGCCTACCCGTACCTAAGACAATCTGAGTGTGCCCTGAGAAAGAGATATGTGCAGCTCCTATCAGGATTTGTCGGCACATTCGGGCGGTGTTGCTGGATTTGTTTTAACTTGTCGAAGTGTTTTCTTGTACCGGGATACCGAGTCTGATCGGAATGTCTCGGGAGGAGGTCTATTCCTTCGTTGACCATGAGAGCTTGTCATGGGCTAAGTTGGGACTCCCCTGCAGGGTTTTGAACTTTCGAAAGCCGTGCCCGCGGTTATGGGCAGATGGGAATTTGTTAATGTCCGGTCGTGGATAACTTGAACCTTAACTTAATTAAAATGAATCAAATGTGTGAGTTACCGTGATGGTTTCTTCTCGGCGGAGTCCGGGAAGTGAACACGGTGTTGGAGTAATTCTTGCCGCAGGATGTCCTCTAGTTATTCGTTCGCGCTTTGTCTCCTCTTCTCGCTCTCTTTTGCGAATAGGTTAGCCACCATATATGCTAGTCGCTTGCTGCAGCTCCACATACTTACCTTGCCTTACCTATAAGCTTAAATAGTCTTGATCGCGAGGGTGCGAGATTGCTGAGTCCCTGTGGCTCATAGATTACTTCCAAACCAGATGCAGGGCCTGATGACTCCATTCCAGATGACGCGCTTGAGCTCAAGTGGGAGTTCGAAGAGGACTCACGTTGATACTACGTGTCTTTCCCTGATGATCAGTAGTGGTTCCCAGTTGGGGTGATCGAGACCGTGTCGCATGTTGGGTTATCTTTTATTTTGGCGCCGTAGTCGGGCCATGAGTGTTTTAATGTTGTAATGCTATTTATGTACTTTGATTGATGTGGCGAGTGTAAGCCAACTATGTATCTCCCCTTTTATTATCTATATTACATGGGATGTTGTGAAGATTGCCTAACTTGCGACATTGCTTTCAATGCGGTTATGCCTATAAGTCGTGCCTCGACACGTGGGAGCTATAGCCGCTTCGAGGGCGTTACAGTTTTATACCCTGCAGGGGTGTACTTCATCACACATGTTTCCACAACTTAGCGTCTGTACACAACATGTGCTCGGCAGACTTCAAGCGAAAACCGACGTGGGTGTAGACCACGACCTGACTAACCGCACAAGTCTCTAGTCCAGGTTTATCACCTATTCAGGTTCCATCCGCAAGGAAATCCGGCCGGGGTGTCCTCAACGACCCCAAACAATGTGTACAGGGTCCCGAGACGCCAAACGGGCGCCCGGCATACCCGGCCACAGTGTATCTACCGCATCATAGCCCACCCCTAGGGTCAGCGCTACGCACGGCCGCCAACACATAACCTACAAACACCGGAAACTAGTTGCAACTCCTAGACAGAGGCGAGAGGGGTCAGTAAGTCGAGCGGAGTCATATTTCAGGGCCCAATGTGTGGTAGTAGCTGAATCTTAAATCACGCATACAGATCTCAGTTCTTATGGATGGCCTCAATGAAACAACCCACCATGTACTGCTACATGGCCTCTCATCGATACCTTTACCAAAACATGTTCAACACATCCCTCACATTACCGACATAATCATTTCACTCTAGCCCATCACCCAGATGAACCAGACCTGACACAACTCAAACATAGCAGGCATAGCAAGGTAGGAATCACATACATGGCTCAGTCAACTCCTACACATGCTAGTGGGTTTCATCTAGTTACTATGGCAATGACAGGTCATGCAGAGGATAAGGTTTAACTACCGTAGCACGCAGCAGTTTGAATCGCGTTGTCTTAATGCAGTAAACAATAGCAGAAGCGAGAACATGGGTTTGTATCGGAATGATCAATGGGTTGCTTGCCTGATGTAGTGGAAGTAGGGTACTGCCCCTTCAGACGGATATTCGGGGTTATCCTCGGAGGCAGAACCTACCACGAAAGACACACCGAACATAATCAATACATGACGATATGCAACAATATGATGCATGCTATGACATGGCAATATGAATGTGTCTTGGCCTAATGCAATGTGAAACAAGTTGAAATGAGTCCATTTGAATCAAAGATTCAAATGAAGGTTAAAGTTCTTATGCATAAAAAGTGTATTAGCTTCTTTCACCTAAACAGCAAGGTTAAATTGTTTTGTCATGCATGAAACCATTACAGATGGATAGATTGAATTTTTCTGATCATTTTTCATATATAATTTGTTTGATTTGGAGCTATGGTTGATTTTCTATGATTTTTAGAAGTTTTGGCTATTTTCTAGAATTTTCTGTATAAAAATAAATCCAGAAATTAGTTATTGCGTCAGCAGTGCGTCAGGGTGACGTCAGTGGTCAACGGGGACATCCAGGTCAAACCTGACAGTGGGTCCCGCGTGTTAGTGTGATTAGCTTAACTAGATATTAGTTAATACTAATCCTAATTAGTCAGCAGGGCTGGGCCCTACCTGTCATTGACCCAGGGGGGTCAAACTGGGGTCAACCCAGGTCAAACTCACCGGGGTTGACCCGGGGTTCGTCGCCGGCAAGGCCAGGGATGGCGGAGGGGTGCGGGTTTCTTCCTCCGGCGACCAATTGGCCGGCGGAGGGCATCTACGTGACGCGGGCACTCGTTCGCGTCGAGTGGTGTAGGTGGTTGGGCCTGGAGTGGACGGAGTCGTCGCCGGTGTCGACCTTGGCGGTCGCTGGGGCTCGGGTGAGGTCGGGGTCGTCGTTGTGACGGTCGTGGTGGCTCATGCAAGGCACGTACGTGCTCTACGTGGCGCGGGGAGGAATCTGGGCACGACGGCCGGACCATTAGATGGCCGGAGACTCGTCGGCAGCGAGCACAGGCGGCGGTGCGTGCGGGCGAACTCAAGGCGGCGCGTACGGTGCACGAGAGCTAGAACGGAGAGGGGGAGAAGGGTCAGTGGCTCACTGCGGTTGCAGGGGAGCGAACGGCGAGCTCGGGGAAGAGCTGGAGCGAGCGGGGCGGCGAGGGGGATCTCCGGCGACCGAGGTTGAAGACGAGCTCAGTGAAGATGCCCTGGGGGCCTCCGGCGGGGCGTGGCTCCGCGGAGAGGACGATGGCGACGAGGCGGGGCTTTTGGACGGGTCAGTGAGGCGAGGGGACCATGGTGGTCACGGTGGCGATGAACGGCGGCGACGGCTTCGCCTTGCTTCGGGAGAGAGAGCGAGAGAGGCGAGGCAGGGGGAGAGTGGAGCGAGAGAGGGGTCCAGGTGGTCTGCGTGGCACTCGTAGACAACGTCCTGGCGTCGGCAGAAGCATGAGGTGGCCGGCGTGTGGCTGCAGGCGCCGGCCATGCGCCTCTCGTCCTCCTGGCGAGAGGAGGAGGATGACTGGTGGTAGCCAGTGGGCTGGGCTGAGCTGGGCCAAGTCAGGGCGACAGGTAAGTCTAACTCTCTCTCTCTCTCTTTCTGTTTTGCTTTTATTTATTTCCTGCTATGTGTATTGAAATAGAATAAATACTATTTCATTTCCAAAAACTCTGGAAATATTTAGAGGCACATTTGGGAATATTCTCAACTGCCTAAAAATGCTTCCAAGATTATTTGAGCACTTTAAAATATTTATAGCATTTAAAATGCCCAAATTCAAATACATATGGCTTGTTCAAAAATCCAGAATGGCTCCATAAATTGCAAGACCATTTTTGGCAGAGGTTTTAGTCAAGACCAAAAATGGTGGGCTTTTATGAAGGGCATTTTGGGTTCATTGAAATTCCAATTGTTGGAAAATAGCATTTTCAGGGGGGTGTTGGGGTTGATTAGGCCCCATTTCAAGTTTAAGAGAAATTTAAACATGATGCACATGTTCATCCAATCCTAATGCATGACTAAAAGCAGGGACATGACAAAACTCCCCGGGGGTCTCTAGACTTTTTTTTTCTGAAACCTACTCAGGCAAGTAAACACGAAAAAGAAAATAGATGGATCTCGAAAACAAAGCTAATATGAAAAAGAACTCAGATTGGTGGTGGACAAGCGGATGTATATGTTGACTCGGATTGGTGGTGGTCAAGCGGATGTATATGTGGATTCGGATTGGTGGTGGACAGGCGGATGTATATGTTGACTCGGATTGGTGGTGGACAGACGGATGTATATGGAAGCGGTAAGGAATATGTTGGTGGTGGTGGTATATGGCAGGAGCGATGACGATGGTGCGGCGGCGGCGTGACAACTTGTGAACAAAACTCGAAACTCCAAGGGAAACTAGACACTAAGACCAGTAACTAGACATGACGATGCAAATGAAAATTCAACAAAGCAAAACACTAAAAATATTATGCAAAGGCTCAGATTGGTTCGGATATGATGAACTAACCCTGATTTTTTGGCTTTTTCGTGGACTGTAGGTATGAAGAATAGACTCGATCTAAACTACGAAAAACTATAAAATCTCACCGAGCAACCTGGAAATCTGATACCACTTGATAGAAGTGAAGGTGTCCTGATGTTTCGATGAGATGGTGGCTATCATTTTCTGTGGGAGCCGACCTTGATGATCCGACTACGAACTTGCAAGACGTCGCACCTTAGCAATCACTAAACCAACTTCCGAGGGGTTATTGAGCACGCCGGAACACGATCAACCTAACCATGAGGGTCTGTTTCCTGCGAGCAAACGAACAACAAGAAAGAAACTGAGATTGCAATCTGGATACTGCGAATATAAGAGGAAAGCTTTATTAATGAAGGTGGGGTTCTGTGACGTCTTTGTCTGGTCGTTGAACACAAACGAAGTATGCGAAGTTGCAGCTATGGCGAACTTTTAATCTAAACAAAACCTAAAGTCTAAATGATGCCCTAAGGGTTGTATATATGGAGGAAAGAGGGGGGAATTTCATGGCCCTTGGAGAAGGGGCCCGAAACAAACCCTAACTCTTGTTTCCCCACATATACGGACTCTAAAAACAGCCTATAATCAAGTATTTCAAAATTATATGGGCCTGGCCCAAAAAAAGGTGACGCAACACCTAGAACAGCCTCTAGATGAAATTTATGAAGTGGCATCTTGTATATTTCGCCCAAAGCTTCATGCACTCATTATGGTGGCTTCAAAGTCCTAGAATCATCACTTGTAACTCCGTTCTTGTTCCCCTTGCGCATGCCATCATCTCCATGCTTGAACTTGCTCCAAGGTTCATCTTTCTTGTCCAAGCTAGGCCCTTCATTTGTAAGCTAAACAAATGTATCCAATTTAGGCAACATCATATTCTCATCAATATTAGAATCGTTACCAAGAAACAAAAGTACCTGGTAATTCAATTGGCGTGCACGAGCTCTAGTAATTGGTCCAGTATGTATAGTAGCAGGGGTTGTGGGTGTAACAATGGTATTGATGTCCTCATCAACAACATGTCAATTATCCTTGGGAGGCCCTTTTTGAATACTGCAGGGGATGTTATTGATTGCAACAAAAACAAGGTCACTTTTCATACCAATGGTAATGAGCATATGGTACACTTTCCGAAGAAACAATTCCAAGTGAATGGTATAATGTTATTGAAAAATCTCCGACAATCACTATTGGAAGTTTTGATGCGGAGCCTCCTATGGACATCACCATGTCAAGAGTCTGTTTGGCGAGTGACACATGCGACATCTACTTGACATACACAAAGGTGAATCATCTCCTTTACACGTGCTCACTTAACCCCTTCGAGGAGGGTATACTACTTGACACATATCCCGTGTGCATGCATAGGT